>NC_134837.1:4196552-4262948 GCF_004210375.1 Tachypleus tridentatus | reverse complement strand
GTGTCTGTGTGTGTTTATGTAGGCACGTGCTCACTATATGAACTCAAATGTACTTCCTGTCTTCTACACCTTTTGTTTCGTGTTATGTAGAGTGTGCAACATACCGTGTTGAGTAGGTGCAATATAATTCCTTTCTAGGTGTTTGATGAAAATGTTTTAAAAGATAAGTTGATAGAGCTTGTTTTCGAATTGACAAAATCAGACTTATTAAATAAATAATATGAATGTTGTAATTAAAGGAAGGATCTAGAAACAAACAGTTTCATAATTAACTTAAAACATTTGAATTTCAGCATTATATGATTTTGTTGATCTGTGTTATCAAACGTACATTTTTATTACTTACTAAACAGGTAGAATATTCTGTTTAATAGAGTCTAACACTTTGTCCTATCTATTCATAAATATTAAAAACTGTCTTTCAACCAAAGTAGCTATAATTACGGATTCGCGAAGCACAATTTGAATTCTTAAAGTATTTGAAACAGTTTTATTTTTACAGTAAACCTAACTCATAAAAATAGACACTTATGCAGGGAAATGACTTTTATAAATAATTAAATGACGTAAAAGTGAAGTATATATTGCTAAGATTAAATGATTGTAAATCAGGATTTTCAGAGGGAAAACCGAGAAAAAGTGAATCGGAACTTACTCTAAGACAATCTTAAATCAAGCAACTGAAGCTGTGCTCCCTGTACACTGATACAGCCTTAATCACGGGGATCAGCTATAAAGCTCTCGAGAATGATTAATGGCTAACATTATTGTGTATTGGATCATTCCCTATTTTCACTATTTAAGAAAAGATTTAGGCCTCACGTTTACATCAAAAGCGTACAATACTCACCGATTTAATATATTATAACTAATGGGAATTACTTTATATCATAACTATCCATTATATGGTATGAAACAAAGTACAGTGTGGCATGAAAGCGTTTGATAAATTTGCATGAATGAACATTTCACACTTTAATTGGGGTGTATGTATTCAATAAAGATAGTATTTATAGTTTGATAAGTGTGCCATTCACTATTTAATTGAGGTGTGCATACAAAATTACAGAATTATTGTAAACATTAAATAGTCTAAACTTGTTCAGTCAACCAAATTACGGAATTATAGGAAACGTCAAGTAGTCTAAACTTGTTCAGTCAACCAAGTCACAGAATTATTGTAAACATTAAACAGTCTAAACTTGTTCAGTCAACCAAGTTACAGAATTATTGTAAACATTAAACAGTCTAAACTTGTTCAGTCAACCAAGTCACAGAATTATTGTAAACGTCAAATAGTCTAAACTTGTTCAGTTAACCAAGTCACAGAATTATTGTAAACATCAAATAGTCTAAACTTGTTCAGTCAACCAAGTTACAGAATTATTGTAAACATTAAACAGTCTAAACTTGTTCAGTCAACCAAGTTACAGAATTATTGTAAACATCAAAGAGTCTAAATTTGTTCAAACAACCAAGTTACAGAATTATTGTAAACGTCAAATAGTCTAAATTTGTTCAGTCAACCAAGTTACAGAATTATTGTAAACATCAAACAGTCTAAACTTGTTCAGTCAAAAAGTTACAGAATTATTGTAAACATCAAACAGTCTAAACTTGTTCAGTCAACCAAGTTACAGAATTATTGTAAACGTCAAATAGTCTAAACTTGTTCAGTCAACCAAGTTACAGAATTATTGGAAACGTCAAGTAGTCTAAACTTGTTCAGTCAACTAAGTCACAGAATTATTGTAAACAGTAAACAGTCTAAACTTGTTCAGTCAACCAAGTTACAGAATTATTGTAAACATTAAACAGTCTAAACTTGTTCAGTCAACCAAGTTACAGAATTATTGTAAACATCAAATAGTCTAAACTTGTTCAGTCAACCAAGTTACAGAATTATTGTAAACGTCAAATAGTCTAAACTTGTTCAGTCAACCAAGTCACAGAATTATTGTAAACGTCAAACAGTCTACACTTGTTCAGTCAACCAAGTTACAGAATTATTGTAAACGTCAAATAGTCTAAACTTGTTCAGTCAACCAAGTTACAGAATTATTGTAAACATTAAACAGTCTAAACTTGTTCAGTCAACCAAGTTACAGAATTATTGTAAACATCAAATAGTCTAAACTTGTTTAGTCAACCAAGTCACAGAATTATTGTAAACGTCAAGTAGTCTAAACTTGTTCAGTCAACCAAGTCACAGAATTATTGTAAACAGCAAATAGTCTAAACTTGTTCAGTCAATCAAATTACAGAATTATTGTAAACATCAAACAGTCTAAATTTGTTCAGTCAACCAAGTTACGGAATTATTGTAAACATCAAATAGTCTAAACTTGTTCAGTCAACCAAGTTACAGAATTATTGTGAACATCAAACAGTCTAAACTTGTTCAGTCAACCAAGTTACAAAATTATTGTAAACATCAAACAGTCTAAACTTGTTCAGTCAACCAAGTTACAGAATTATTGTAAACGTCAAATAGTCTAAATTTGTTCAGTCAACCAAGTTACAGAATTATTGTAAACGTCAAATAGTCTAAATTTGTTCAATCAACCAAGTTACAGAATTATTGTAAACATCAAACGGTCTAAACTTGTTCAGTCAAAAAGTTACAGAATTATTGTAAACATCAAATAGTCTAAACTTGTTCAGTCAACCAAGTCACAGAATTATTGTAAACGTCAAATAGTCTAAACTTGTTCAGTCAACCAAGTCACAGAATTATTGTAAACATCAAATAGTCTAAACTTGTTCAGTCAACCAAGTCACAGAATTTTTGTAAACATCAAACAGTCTAAACTTGTTCAGTCAACCAAGTTACAGAATTATTATAAACGTCAAATAGTCTGAACTTGTTCAGTCAACCAAGTTACAGAATTATTGTAAACATCAAACAGTCTAAACTTGTTCAGTCAACCAAGTTACAGAATTATTGTGAACATCAAACAGTCTAAACTTGTTCAGTCAACCAAGTTACAGAATTATTGTAAACATCAAATAGTCTAAACTTGTTCAGTCAACCAAGTTACAGAATTATTGTAAACATTAAACAGTCTAAACTTGTTCAGTCAACCAAGTTACAGAATTATTGTAAACATCAAATAGTCTAAACTTGTTCAGTCAACCAAGTCACAGAATTATTGTAAACATCAAACAGTCTAAACTTGTTCAGTCAACCAAGTTACGGAATTATTGTAAACATCAAATAGTCTAAACTTGTTCAGTCAACCAAGTTACAGAATTATTGTAAACGTCAAATAGTCTAAACTTGTTCAGTCAACCAAGTTACAGAATTATTGTAAACATCAAACAGTCTAAACTTGTTCAGTCAACCAAGTTACAGAATTATTGTAAACGTCAAATAGTCTAAACTTGTTCAGTCAACCAAGTTACAGAATTATTGTAAACATCAAACAGTCTAAGCTTGTTCAGTCAACCAAATTACAGAATTATTGTAAACATCAAATAGTCTGAACTTGTTCAATCAATCAAAATAAATTCTGATATTAATCAAAACACATATCAGGTTGACTTTCTGGTTACAAACACTCCCAATATTATAATATACAAAAGGTGTTTTCACACCAAATAACAGAGTTATCACTGCTGGAGTTTAGATCCGACAGGAAAAGCACACGAAAAGAATACAGCATTACTTCAGCAGAAACCACACGTCGTATGTTGCGTATAAACGTGTAATAAGTTGATTCACCGTCAATAAAACTTCCTCACGTTTATAAACCATTGTTTACTAACCTAATTTTACAGACTATATAAACTAAACTAAATGATAACAAATACTAATGACTCTGTAAATAAACTAACTGATAAGAGACACAACTGACTCTGTAAATAAGAAAAATAATAGCAGACACCAATGACTCTCTAAATAAACTAAATGAAAATTGACACTACTGACTCTGTGTAATAAACGATATGATTATAGACACTACTGACTCTATGAAATAAACTAAATGACACTAATGACTCTGTAAATAATAAAAATTACAACACACTACTGACACTATGAAAATTTACTAAATGACACTAATGACTCTGTAAATAAGCTAAATGGAAACAAACACTACTGATTCTATAAGTAAATTAAAATATAACACACACTACTGACTCTAAAGATAAGCTAAATGAAAACATATTCAAATGACTCTTTAAATAAACTAAATGGTAACGGACATTACTTACTCTGTAGATAAGCTAAATGATAACAGGCACTACAGACTCAATGAAATAAACTAAATATTATAAAACACTACTGATTCTATCAATAAACAAAATAATAACAGACGATAATTACTGTATGAAATATATTATATGACACTAATGACTCTGTAAATAAAGTAAATGATGACAGACACTATTGACTCTATATAATATATTAAATGATAACAGACACTATTGACTCTATATAATATATTAAATGATAACAGACACTACTGAATCCATAAAATAAATTAAGTGATAACAGACACTACTGAATATGTAAATACACAAAATGATAACAGACACTACTGACTACATGAAATATACTAAATGATAACAGACACTACTAAATCCATAAAATAAATTAAGTGATAACAGACACTACTGAATATGTAAATAAACAAAATGATAACAGACACTACTGAATCCATAAAATAAATTAAGTGATAACAGACACTACTGAATATGTAAATAAACAAAATGACAACAGACACTACTGACTACATGAAATATACTAAATGATAACAGACACTACTAAATCCATAAAATAAATTAAGTGATAACAGACACTACTGAATATGTAAATAAACAAAATGATAACAGACACTACTGACTACATGAAATATACTAAATGATAACAGACACTACTAAATCCATAAAATAAATTAAGTGATAACAGACACTACTGAATATATAACTAAACAAAATGATAACAGACACTACTGAATATGTAAATAAACAAAATGATAACAGACACTACTGAATATGTAAATATACTAAATGATAACAAAAACTACTTGTTCTACGAAATATGTTAAATAACACAAATGACTATAAGTACGCCAAATGAAAACATACTTTAATGACGCTGTAACTAAACTAAATGATAAAAGGTACAAATCATTCTGTAAATAAACTAAATGATAAAAGGTACAAATCATTCTGTAAATAAACTAAATGACAACAGACATTTATGAATATATGAAATATACTAAATTATAACATATACAACTGACTCTGTAAATAAACAAAATAATAAGACAAACTAATTACTCTGAAATATACAAAATGATAAAAGACACTACTGACGCTATAAAATACACTAAATTACACGAATGAACTCTATAAGTTAACTAAATGATAACAGTCACTAATTACTCTGTAAATAATCAAAATGATAACAGACACTACTGACACTACGAAATATACTAAATTATAACAGACACAACTGACTTTTTATATAAACAAAATGATAACAGACACCACTAACTCTATAAATAAGCTAAATGATAAGAGACACTACTAACTTTATGGTATATACTAAATTAAAACAGACACTACTAACTCTGTAAATAAACTAAATGATAACATATACTGTTGACTCCGTGAAATATTTTAAATGATATCAAACACTACTGACTCTGCAAATAAACAAAATGATATAAGAAACTACTCACTCTATGAAATATACTCAATGATCAAAAACACTACTGAATCTGTAAAATATATTCAAAGACACTAATTACTCTGTAAACAAAGTAAATGATAGCAGACACTACGAACTCTGTAAAAAAGGTAAATGATAACAAACTTTAATGACTCTGTAAAATAAACAAAATGATAACAGACATTACTGGCTATATTAAATATATTTAATGACACTAATGACTCCGTAAATAAAGTGAATAATAATATACACTACAGACTCTGTAAATAAGCTAAATTATAACAAACGCCAATAACTCTGTAATAAACTAAATGATAACAGATACTACTGACTCGAGAAATAAAGTAAATGATAAAAGACAATAATGAATCTGTATATAAATAAAATAATAAAACATACTAATCACGCTGTAAATAAACTAAGTGATAGCAGAAACTACTCACTCTATCAAAAAAACTAAATGATAATAGACACTAATGACTCTGTAAATAAACTAACTGATGAAAGGTACTAGTCCCTCTTTAAATAACCTAACTGACAACAGACACTAGTGACTCTATAAGTAAACTAAATGATAAGGCACGCTACTGACTCTATAAGTAAACTAAATGATAAGGCACGCTACTGACTCTGTGAGATAAAGTAAAAGGTAACAGACCCTAATGACCCTGCAAATAAACTAAATGATAACAGACATTACTGGCTCTATAAAATATATTAAATAACATTAACGATTCTGTAAATAAGCTAAATGATAGCAGAAACTAATGACTCTTTAAATACTAAACGATAACAACACTACCGACTCTGTGAGGTAAACTATATGATAACAGACACTATTGACTCTGTAAATAAACTAAATGAAAAAAAAAATAATAATCACTTTGTAAATAATATAGATGATAACAGACACTACTGACTCTGTAAATAAACTAAATTATAACAGACACTAGTGATTCTGTAAAATAAAGTAAATAATAAGGGACACTAATGAATCAGTGAATAAACTAGCTGATAAGAGACACTACTGACTCTAATAAATATTATAAATGACACTAATGACTCTGAAAATAAAGTAAATGATAACATACAGTACCGACTCTGGGCGAAAAACTAAATCATAACAGACACTACTGACTATATGAAGTACACTAAATGATAACATACACAACAGCCTCTATAAAACATATTAAATGATAATTGACATTACAGATTCTGTAAAAAAACTAAACCATAACAGACACTACTGACTCTGTGAAATAAAGTGAATGATAAGAGATACTACTTACTCTATGAAATATACTAAATAACACTAAGGACTCTGTAAATAAAGTAAATACTAACAGGCACAACTGACGCTGTAAAAAAATTAAATGATAACACACACTAATGATTCTGTAAATAAACTAAATGAAAACACAGTACTCACTGTGTGATATCAAAAATATATGAAATATATATGATATATATGAAATAAACTTAATGATAATAGACACTACACATTCTGTAAATAACTAAATGAGAACAGACACTACTGATTCTATGAAGTATATTGAATGATAAGAGACATTAAGAATTCTGTGAAATGTACTAAAGGATAACAAACATTGCTGACTATATAAAATGTATTAAATAACATAAATGACCCAGTAAATAACAGAAACTACTTACTATGTAAAAAAGCTAAATTATAACAGACACTAATGACTCTGTAAAAATTAACAAAATGATAAGAGACACTAAAGATTTTATGAAATAAACAAATGAAATAAATTAATGATAAAAGATACAAATTACTCTGTAAAAAATATAAATGATAACAGACACTATTGATTCTGTTAATAAATTAAATAATAAGAGTCTCTTCTGACTGTGAGCGATTAAGTTAGTGACTTCAGACCCTAATGACTCTGTTCATAAACTAAATAGTAACAGACACTATTGACCCTATGAAATATATTAAATGACAATAATAGCTTTATAAGCAAACTAAATGATAACACTCACTACCGACTCTGTAAAATAAACTAAATTATAATAGACAGTACTGACTCTGTAATTAACTAAACGATAACATACACTACTGACTACATGACTTATATAATATGACACTAATGTCTCTGTAAATAAAGTAAATACTAACATACACCACTGACTCTGTGAAATATACTAAATGACAGCATGCACCACTGACACAGGAAATAAACTGAATGAAAACAGACACTACTGACTCTCTCAAATAAACTAAATGATAACACACACTGCTGACTCTATGAAACAAACTTAATGATAATAGACACTACTAGCTCTGTAAATAAGCTAAATAATAACAGACACTAATGACTCTGTAAATAAGTTAAATGATAAGAGGCACTAATGCCTGTAAATATACTAAACGATGACAAACACTATTGACTCTTAAATAAATTGTACCCTGCCAATACCATTTTTATGGTAATATATCATATCTAAGTGACTCCTTTTCTTTAGTCTACTTGTACCTTGATACTACTATTTTTATAGTAACATGTCAGAGATAGGTGACTTCTCCTGTTGATTCTAGTGGTACACTATCACTACCATTGTTCTGGTAATATATCAGATCTGTGTAACTCCTCATGTTTAGTCAAATTGCACACTGTCACTACGATTCCTCTGGTAACATGAAGGAACTAGATGACTCCGCCTGTTTAGTTTAGTTCTACATTATCAATACCATTCCTGTCATAACATGTAGGACCTAGGTGACTCCTCTGTTTAATCTACTTGTACATTGTCACTACATTTCTTCTGGTAACATGTCAGATCTACGTGACTCCAACTGTTTATTCTAGTTCTACACAGTCACTACATTTCTTCTTCTTACATATTAGACCCAGGAGACCCTTTATGTTTAGTCTAGTTGTACCCTGTCACTACCATTCTCATGGTAACATATCAAACCTAAGTGACTCCTTCTGTTTAGTCCAGTTGTACCCTGTCACTACCATTCTTATGGTAACATATCAAACCTAGGTAACTCCTTCTGTTTAGTCTAGTTGTATCCTGTCACTACCATTCTTATGGTAACATATCAAACCTAAGTGACTCCTTCTGTTTAGTCCAGTTGTACCCTGTCACTACCATTCTTATGGTAACATATCAAACCTAGGTGACTCTTTCTGTTTAGTCTAGTTGTACCCTGTCACTACCATTCTTATGGTAACATATCAGACCTAGGTAACTCCTTCTGTTTAGTCTAGTTGTATCCTGTCACTACCATTCTTATGGTAATATATCAGGCCTAGGTGACTCTTTCTGTTTAGTCTAGTTGTACCCTGTCACTACCATTCTTATGGTAACATATCAAACCTAGGTGACTCCTTCTGTTTAATCTAGTTGTGCACTGTCCCTACCATTGTTTTGGTTGAATGTCAGACCTAGGTAACTCCTTCTGTTTAATCTAGTTGTGCACTGTCCCTACTATTGTTTTGGTTGAATGTCAGACCTAGGTAACTCCTTCTGTTTAATCTAGTTGTACCCTGTCACTACCATTTTTATACCAACATGTCTGAGATAGGTGACTCCTCCTGTTTAGTCACCCAGTACTCTATCACTACCATTATTCTGATAACATGGATGTAGGATCACCGACTGTATAATAATAACATAGAATGTTCATGCAGATCTGATGTCCTAACTACTTTTTCATAGCCTTCCCTGCACGCTATTCTTCAGACTGTGTTTTGGCTGAGATTGAAAGAACAAAACACATGACTTCTTATTTGTATGGTGGATGAGTATAAGTAGCTGATTTTCGTCACCTTTTAGGTAATACACTTTCTCTGGCTTCATCAATAAATCAGTAATTATTATTATTATTTGTATGGTGGATGAGTATAAGTAGCTGTTTTTCGTCACCTTTAGGTAATACACTTTCTCTGGCTTCATCAATAAATCAGTAATTATTATTATTATTATTTGTATGGTGGATGAGTATAAGTAGCTGTTTTCGTCACCTTTTAGGTAATACACTTTCTCTGGCTTCATCAATAAATCAGTAATTATTATTATTATTATTTGTATGGTGGATGAGTATAAGTAGCTGTTTTTCGTCACCTTTTAGGTAATACACTTTCTCTGGCTTCATCAATAAATCAGTAATTATTATTATTATTATTTGTATGGTGGATGAGTATAAGTAGCTGTTTTTCGTCACCTTTTAGGTAATACACTTTCTCTGGCTTCATCAATAAATCAGTAATTATTATTATTATTATTTGTATGGTGGATGAGTATAAGTAGCTGTTTTTCGTCACCTTTTAGGTAATACACTTTCTCTGGCTTCATCAATAAATCAGTAATTATTATTATTATTATTTGTATGGTGGATGAGTATAAGTAGCTGTTTTTCGTCACCTTTTAGGTAATACACTTTCTCTGGCTTCATCAATAAATCAGTGACACAGTTGATGATTTTTTTGTCTCAGTAACTACGAACTTCTTGTTCTATCATGTGCAATCAATGAATGTTACGACGTCAGTCACGAGCTCCAGTTCAATACAGAAATCAATAACACTTGTGATTAAACGCCGGTGTTCAATGTCTAAACTTCTTTGTATACTTTCAATTTCTTCGACTAATTACAAGGTAATGACATGTTTTATAAGAGGTTATGTAGTTACTTTAAAAGTAAACTGCTAATAACGAGTTTCGTTGAATTGAAAGTGTTTTATATGTACACGTAAATGGGCTTTGGAAATAATGCACTGATCTGATTTCATAAAATAAGCTAAAAAAGAATGATGAACACAAAATTATTAAAGACAACAAGTATGTCAATTGCCATGATTAGACTTGTCAAAGTGTTCGAAATAAATTCTGATTTTAAAATAATGCAAAACAAACACTAAAAAGCACATAAATGTCTACGTTATTTACAATAATAGTTCCTAGTTCATACATCAGGTTACTGATGTATCAAACATATTCTGCCACTTGTAATCTTAAGCGCAATTAAGTTTTGACATTGTTTTATTTTAAATTTCGCGTAAAGTACACAAGGATTATCTGTGCTAGCTGTCCCTAATGTAGCAGTGGAAGACGAGAGTGAAATCAGCGAGTCATCACTACCCATCGTCCACTCTTGGGCTACTGTTTTCACCAACGAACAGTGGGATTGACCGTCATATTATATTGCCCCAGAGCTGAAAGGGCGAGCATGTTTGATGTGACAGGAAATAAACCCTCGACCCTCAGATTACGAGTTGGGCACTTGGACCACCTGGCCATCCCAGCCAATCTTTGACATATCAACATCAAATGAAACAATCATCTGACAGTTTATTTACCCACTAATATATTGAGAACTTCAAGTGAACATTTAACGTGTTTTCAATGAAACTGTTGAGGCTAAGAGATTACATACTAAAAATAAAGATATATTTTTTCATTGGATCTTTTCACTGACGCAATATAATATAGTAGAAAATCAAATATAAAAGTAATTCCAATATGATAACTATTTATACTCTCTAATCATGTCAATTAAATATATGATTCTTCATAAATATCATTTGAGGTTACTTCTATCGAATTATTATACTTTCAGCTGCATAAAACTTCAAACAAATATGGAAAGTTGTAATTGAATCTTCCAACTCACTGTTAATTTTCGTGTACATATTTTGAGGTTGAATTTTTAAGAAGCAGAATTATTCTTAAAATTTCAAAATTATAAGAAATTATTTTATTCTATTATTAATTTGATATCTTGTGGGAATGTTTCGTGTTGCGCTTCGTTAAATTTCAAACCGTGTTACTCTGTTAGCTATCAGTTAACAACATTTGTTTACCTTTTTAATTGTAAGTACTAAAATCTTAAGAAGTCTCAAAGATTCCAAAAGGGGGCTCTAGAAAACAATCCAATTAACTCTTTACCGAAAAGGAATTTAAAGAAGTTATTTCGCAAAATCTATAAATCGTATAAACAGTTAGAGTTAAATAAAGAAAAAGAAACCAACTGAAAAGATGTATAATTTAAATGGTTCAGTGGTCTCGTTCAAAAATAAAATTCCTTACATTACAATGTAATAAGCAACAGAAAAAGTAAATACAACGTAGTAAACAATACGAAAAGTAAACACAACGTAGTAAACAATAAAAAAATTAAACACAACGTAGTAAACAAAACAAAAATTAAACACAACATAGTAAACAATAAAAAAATTAAACTCAGCGTAGTAAACAATAAAAAATTAAACTCAGCATAGTAAACAATAGAAAATTAAACTCAACGTAGTAAACAATAGGAAAATTAAACTCAATGTATTCAACATTAGAAAAATTAAACTCATCGTAGTAAACAACAGAAAAATTTAAATCAAAGTGATAAGCAATAGAAAAATTAAAATCACGTTGTAAACTATAGAAAAACTAAACACAACACAGTAAACAATAGAAAACTTAAACTCAACATAGTAAACAATAGAAAAATTAAACTCATCGTAGTAAACAATAGAAAAATTAAACTCATCGTAGTAAACAACAGAAAAATTAAACTCAGCGTAGTAAACAATAGAAAAATTAAACTCATCGTAGTAAACAATAGAAAACTTAAACTCAACATAGTAAACAATAGAAAAATTAATTTCATCGTAGAAAACTATAGACAGAATTATATCTGTTGATGTTTTGTTCTTGGTCAGCTCAGGGCCACGCTCAAGTGTTTTTATTTTTAACGTTTCTCTGTTTTCACGTAAAAGGTAATTCTGTTATTTGATCTTTCATTGCTTTCTAACAATTAGACGTTACAAAATATTAAACACGGGATCGTTTGATAATCTAAACGACATATCTTTGTGTATATGCATTCAACGGCTTTGTTACAACAAACACTGACGTATACAACTTAGTTGGATTGGGAGATATATTAGTGTTAGTAATGTAATACTTCCATTACGCGACCTTACAGGAGTTAGATTCGGTATTCAACTAACATTTCACTAGTAGATTCATCAGTATCATTACCAAAACCTGAACTAATAGATAACTGTCACACACACAGACGGAGGTAGACAACTAACGATAAATTACGTAAGAGGAGCTCAGAAAGGATATTCAACTGACTTCATATGTCAACAGGAGATGTCTGGATAAACATACAACCGTTTACAATAATTAAATTTGATTCGCTATTGATATTACGTTAAACAATATTAGTGGAGAGTAGTTAATATTATGTGATACCAGAGGGATATTATATATGATTACAGCTATGATTTTATTACAACAATTAATGTTCGATTCAGAGCATAACTGCTTCTTTCAACTTAATGAAATTTTAAATTGCAATATAGCTCTCTTTACATTATTTTATCAGACAGCTATTCCAGTATTAATACGGGGATTATTATTCAATAATATTATTGTATGACAATTTGATACTAAATTTAATTGTTGAATGTTTATTTTTAAGATAAACAAATTAACACATTGGTAATAAAAGGCCGTTAACAATAATAAATGTAGACCTCCTTTAAGATAAACATGTTTATAAAGGACATGAAAGCTTTAATAAAGTGTAAAAAATTATTAAATGCTACTACTAAAAGTATAATTCTAAATACACCATTTAGTCACTGATACTGTTAAAGGTGTAATAACTTATACATCTCTAAGGAAAAAATACTAATAGAAGGGTTAGCCATATAAATACAACGAAAGAACTAATTCTCTATTTAGAACAAATGTAATAATACAATCTCATAATCTGTAATTCATGAAAACATACTTCAAAATAAACATAGACATCATAGTGTTCATGAAATGAGAAAAAATAAACAATTACAATTAGCAACAATACTGATGGTTTGATTTGTTTTACATTTGTCCGTTAGTAACAACAGTAAGGGTATGATATCTTCAGTATCTATTTAATATTAACAGTAGAGAGGTTTCATTTGTTTAGTATGTGTTCATGAGTAACGATAATGAACGTTTGTTTTCTTTAATATCTGTGCCTTAGTAACAATAATGAATTTCATTTGTTTAGCACCTGTTAATTAGTAACAATAGGGAAGGTTTGATTTGTTTAGTATCTGTCAGTTACTAAGAACAGTGAAGGTTTGATACGTTTAGCACCTGTCATTTAGTAACACTAGTGAAGGTTTGATATGTTTAACACCTGTCAATTAGCAACAATAGCGAAGGTTTGATTTGTTTAGTATCTGTCCTATAGTTGCATTAGTGAATGCTTGATTTGTTCAGAACTAATAAATTAGTAAGAATAGTGAATGTTTGATTTCTTTAGTATTTGTCAGTTACTAAGAACAGTGAAGGTTTGATACGTTTAGCACCTGTCATTTAGTAACACTAGTGAAGGTTTGATATGTTTAACACCTGTCAATTAGCAACAATAGCGAAGTTTTGATTTGTTTAGTTTATATTCAATAGAAACAATAGTGAACTTTTGATTTGTTTAGTATCTGTCCGTTAGCAAAAAACAAAGAAGGAGTGATTTGTTTAGTATTATGTCCGTTTCTAACAGTAGCGAAGGTTTGATTTGTTTAGTATATATTCTTTAGTTACAATAGTGAATGTTTAACATATTTAGTATCTGTTCATTAGCAAAAGTAGTGAAGGTTTGATTTATTTAGTATCTGACCGTTAGTAACAATAGTGAAGGCTTGTTTTGTTTAATGCATGTTAATTAGTAACAACAGTGAAAGCTTAATTTGTATAGTATCTGTTAACAGTAACAACAGTGAATGCTTTATTTTTTTAGTATATGTTCAATAGCAACAAGAGCAAAAGATTAACTTGTTTACCATAGATTCAATGTTAACAATAACGAAAGTTTGATTGTTTAGTATCTGTTCATTAGCAACAACAGCGAAGGCTTGATTGGTTTAGTAAATGTTAATTAGTAACAACAGTGAACATTTGATTTCTTTAGTCTCTATCTGTTAGAAACAATAGTGAAGGATTGATTTGTTTAGTATCTGTACTTTACAAACAATAGTGAATGTTTGATTTCTTCAGCAACTGTCAATTAGTAACAGTAATCAAAGTTTGATTTAATTAGTGCATGTCCAATAGTAACAATAATGAACGTTTGATTTGTTTAGTATCTGCCCGTTAGTAACAATAGTGATGGTTTGACTTGTTTCGAATCTGTTAGTAAAAATAGTGAAAGTCTGATTTGATTATCGCCTGTTAATAACTAACAACAGTGAAGATTTTATTTGTTTAGTATGTGTTCGTTAGTAACAATAATGAAGGTTTGATTTGTTTAGTATATCTCCGTTAGTAAGAATAGTAAAGGTTCGATCTGTTTCGTATTAAGTCCGTTACTTACAATTGTGAAAGTTTTATTTTTTTAGTATCTGTTCAATAGTAACAATAGTGAAGGCTTGATTTGTTTAGCACCTGTTAATTGGTAACAATAGTAAAGGTTCAATTTGTTTAATATCTCTTTAACAGTAACAATAGTGAACGCTTTATTTGTTTGGCACCTACTCATTAGTAATAACAGAGAAGTTTTGATTTGTTTAGTATCTGTTCAATAGCAACAATATTGAAAGTTTAAATTTTTTAGTATTTGCCCGTTATTAATAGAAGTGAAGGTTTCATTTGTCTAGTACAGTGGAGCGCCATTAAGCCTCGGACCAGTAAACCGCGAAATCGCTTAAGACGCTGTAGCAAGTCTTGTGAGCGATGTGAGCGAGGATTATCGCGGGTCACCGCTAATTTAAGAAAGTGTAAAAACCCAGCTTATGAATTTAATCCTGGCTTTATAACTTCAAGGAGATATTTAAAAAGGATTTGCTTTAATTTAGGAAATAAATAAAATATATTACAATAGAAATCGACCGTTAATCTACCTTATCCGCTCTCTATGTCAGCTTTATGGAGGCTGCCATTGTTACCGAATCACACCTCTCAATAGATTAAAGTTAATCCGCGGTAAATCCGTGAAAAAAGTGATAAATAATTAAAGTATTATTTTTAATTCGATAATCCGATATAATGATCACGCAATGGCCCGGATGAGGCTCCTCGGCGGAGCTGTTGGCGATTTCGGCTTTTCAGTCACAAAGGTTTAAGCCGCGGTTTAGCAGGTTGACCCCCCAAATACCGCGGCTTAACGGCGCTCCACTGTATCTGTCCGTTATTAATAGAAGTGAAGGTTTCATTTGTCTAGTATCTGTCTGTTATTAATAGTAGTGAAGGTTTCATTTCTTTAGTATCTGTCTGTTTGTAACAAAAATGAAAGTTACATTTCTTTAGTATATCTCGGTAAGTAATAAAAGTGTAGTCTTGATTTGTTTAGCACCTCGTAATTAATAACAACAGTGAAAGTTTGATTTTTTTAGCACATAGTAATTAATAACAATAGTGAAGGTTTGATTTGTTTAATATCTGTCTCTTTGGTAAAATAGTAAATGCTTGATTTGTTTACCCCTAAAATTAGTAACACTAGTGATGGTTTGATTTATTTAGTATCTGTCCGTTAGTAACAATAGTGAAAGCTTGTTTTGTTTAACACATTTTAATAAGTAACAATAGTAAAGGTTTGATTTGTTTTGTATCTGTTCTTTAGCAACAACAGTGAAAACTTGATTGGTTTAATAAATGTTAATTAGTAACTAGAGTGAAGATTTGATTTGTTTTCTATCTATCCGTTAGTAAGAATAGTGAAGGCTCGGTTTGTTTAGTATCTGTACATTACTACAAACAACAGTGAATGTTTGATTTGTTCAGCACTTGTTAGTTAGTAATAATAGTGAACGTTTGATTTGTTTAGTATCTGCCCATTAGTACTAATAGCGAAGGTTTGATTGTTTGGAATCTATCCGTTAGTAAGAATAGTGAAAGTATGATTTGTTTATCCCCTGTTATTTACTAACAATAGTAAAGGTTTGAGTTGTTTAGTATATGTTCGTTCTCAACAATAGTGAAGGCAAAATTTCTTTAGTATCTGTCAATAGTAACAATATTAACAAATACTAAAGAATAGTGAAGACTCGTTTTGTTTAGTATTAAGTCCATTACTTACAAATATAAAAGTTTTATTTGTTCAGTTTCTGTTCAATAGTAACAACAGTGAAGATTTGATTTGTTTCCTATGTGTTAAATAACAATAGTAAAGGTTTGACTTGATTAGTATCTGTCCGTTAGTAACAATAATGAAGACTTAATTGTTGACTAACTGTTAATTAGCAACAATAGTGAAAATTTGATTTGTTTAGTACATGTTAATTAGAAACATTAACGAGGTTTTATTTGTTTAGTATCTGTCCGTTAGTAACAATAGTAGAGGTTTTATTTGTTTAGTATCTCTCAGTTAGTAACAATAGTAAAGGATTGTTTTGTTTAACACATGTTAATTAGTAACAATAGTGAAGGCTTAATATATTTAGTATGCGTTAATAGTAACAATAGTGAATGCTTCATTTGTTTAGTATCTGTTCAATAGCAACAACAGTGAAGGATTAATTCGTTTAGTACCTGTTAAATAATAATAATAGTGAAGATTTGATTTTTAAGTATCTATCCGTTAGTAACAATAGTGAAGGGTTGCTTTTCTTAGTACCTGTTAATGAATAACAGTCGTGAAAGTTTAATTTGTTTAGTTTCGGTTCGATAGCTACGACAGTGAAGGCTTGATTAGATCAGTAAATTTTAATTAGTAACAACAGTGAAGATTTAACTCATTTAGTATCTATCCATTAGTAAAAATAGCGAAGGTTTGATTTGTTTAGTATATGCTCGTTAACAACAATTGAGAAAGTTTATTTGTTTAGTATCTGTTCATTACTTACAATAGTTTAGGTTTGATTTGTTTAGTATCCGTTAATTGTTACAATAGTAAAGATTTGATTTGTTTAGGGTCTGCTCTTCATTAAATATAGTGAAGGTTTAATTTCTTTAGCAACTTTAATTAGTAACAATATTGAAGGTTTGATTTGGTTAGTATCTGCCCGTTAGCAACAATAGTTAAGGTTTGTTTGACTTGTTTGGAATCCGTCCGCTGGTAAGAACAGTGAAGGTTTTATTTGTTTAACACCAGTTAATAACTAACAATAGTGAAGGTTTGACTTGTTTAGTATATGTTCGTTCTGAACAACAGTGAAGACTATATTTCTTTAGTATGTGTTAATAGTAACAGTATTGAATGTTTTTGTGTAATGTCTGCTCGTTAGTAATAATAGAAAAAACTTTATTTGTTTATCTCCTGTTAATTAGTAACAATAGTAAAAGTTAGATTTTTGTAGTATCTGTTCAACAGTAACAATAGTGAAAGTTCGATTTGTTTAGAATCTGTCCGTTAGGAAAAATAGTGAATGATATATTTGTTTAGTATCGTTTCAATAGCAACAACAATGGATTTTTGATTTTTTATCAGTTCAATAGTAACAATAGTTACATTCTGATTTATATACGTAAAAACGGCTCGTTTGGGTTGAGGAAATATTTTACGTAGAGGAGCGAACAATGTTTCGACCTTCTTCGGTCATCGTTCACAAAACCTCACATGAACCTGACGAAAACAAATAACCTATTTCACTTCATTTTCACACTTTTTGTTATACATATTTTTATAATAGATAACAAGGACGTCTTTCACACCAGAGTCTCACCTCTTCTTATAGTTAACTTAATAATAGAAAACGAGGACCTGTTTCACGCTAGAGTTTATCTTTTTGTTATGTTCATTTTAATAATACAATACAATGACCTCTTTCACAACCAGAGTCTCGTATTTTGTTATCATTATCTTAATAATAGAAAATAAGGACCTGTTTTGCACCAGTTTCATTTTTTGTTATAGTTATCTTTATAAATGAAAACAAGGACCCATTTCACACCAGAGTCTCGCATTTTGTTATAGATATCTTAGTAATAGAAAATAAGGACCTCTTTCACACTAAAGTCTCACATTTTGTATAGTTATCGTAATAACAGAAAACAACAACCTGTTTCACACCAGAGCCTCACTTTTTGTTATAGTTATTTTTATAATAGAAAATAAGGACCTATTTCACACCATAATATCACTTCTTGTTGCAATTGTCTTATAAAAGAAAATAAGGACATGTTTCACACCATTACTTCAATTTTTGATATGATTATTTTAATAATAGAAAGCAAGGACCTGTTTCAAACCAGAACATTATCTCTTGTTATACTTATCTTAATCATAGGAAAAACCTCCTTCACATCTGTCTCACCTTTTGTTATACTTATCTTAAAAATAGAAAGCAATGACATGTTTCACTCCAGAGTCTCACTTATTGTTATAGTTATTTTAATTATAGATAATGGGGACCTATTACACAGCAGAGTCAAACATTTTGTTGTAGTTGTCTTAATAATAGAAAACAAGGACCTTTCTCACATCACTATCTCACTTTTTGTTATACTTATCTTAATAATAGGTAACAATGACCTCTTTCACAGCAGAACCTAATCGCTTGTTATAATTATCTTAATGATAGAAAACATGGAGCTGTTTCACACCCGAATCTCACTTTTTGTTATACTTATTTTAATAATAGAAAAGAAGGACTTGTTCCACTCCAGAGTCTCACATTTTGTTATAGTTATTTTAATAATAGAAAATAAGGACCTCTTAAACACCATAATATCACTTTTTGTTGCAATTGTCTTATAATCGAAAAGAAGGACATGTTTCAAACCAGAACCTTATCTCTTGTTACAGTTATCTTAATGATAGAAAACAAGGTCCTGTTTCACACCCAAATATCACTTTTTGTTATACTTATCTTAATAATAGGAAACAAAGACTTGTTTCACACCAGAGTCTCACCTTTAGTAATAGTTATTTTAATTATAGAGAACAAGGACCTATTTCATATCACAACCTCATCTCTTGTTACAGTTTTCTTAATAATAGAAAAGAAGGACCTCTTTCAGACAAGTGTCACATTTTGTTATAGTTATCTTAATAGTAGTAAATAAAAATATGTTTCACATCAGTTTCACTTTATGTTATCTTTACCTTAATAATAGAAACAAGGACATGTTTCACACTATTACCTTATCTTTTGTTATAGTTGTCTTAATAATAGAAAACAAGGACATGTTTCACGCTAGAGTTTCACTTTTTGTTATGTTCATTTTAATAATACAAAACAAGTACCAGTTTCACACCAGTCTCCCTTTTTATTACAGTTATCTTAAAAAAAGAAAACAAGGACCTTTTTCACTCCAAAGTCTCAGAGTTTGTTATAGCTATCGTAATAACAGAAAACAAGGATCTGTTTCACTCAAGTGTCTCACTTTTTGTTATAGTTGTTTTTATAATAGAAAATAAGGACCTATTTCACTCTATAATATCATTTGTGTTGCAATTTTCTTATGATAGACAACAAGGACATGTTTCACACCATTACCTCACTTTTTGTTATGATTATTTTAATAATAGAAAACAAGGACCTGTTTCAAACCAGAACCTGATCTCTTGTTATAGTTATCTTAATAAAAGGAAAAAAACCTCCTTCACATCAGTCTCATCTTTAATTATAGTAATCTTAATAATAGAAAACAAGGTCCTGTTTCACACCAGAGTCTCACCTTTTGTTATAGTTATCCTTATCTTAATAATAGAAAACATGAACCTTCTTCACACTACTCTCACCTTTTGTTATAGTAATCTTAATAATAGAAAACAAGGTCCTGTTTCACACCAGAGTCTCACCTTTTGTTATAGTTATCCTTATCTTAATAATAGAAAACATGAACCTTCTTCACACTACTCTCACCTTTTGTTATAGTTATTTTAATAATAGAAAACAAGGACTTTTTCACACCATAATCTCACTTTTTGTTGCAGTTGTCTTAATAATAGAAAACAAAGACCTTTTTCACTCCAAAGTCTCAAATTTTGTTATAGTTATCGTAATAACAGAAAACAAGGATCTGTTTCACTCAAGTGTCTCACTTTTTGTTATAGTTGTTTTTATAATAGAAAATAAGGACCTATTTCACTCTATAATATCATTTGTGTTGCAATTTTCTTATGATAGAAAACAAGGACATGTTTCACACCATTACCTCACTTTTTGTTATGATTATTTTAATAATAGAAAACAAGGTCCTGTTTCACACCAGAGTCTCACCTTTTGTTATAGTTATCCTTATCTTAATAATAGAAAACATGAACCTTCTTCACACTACTCTCACCTTTTGTTATAGTTATTTTAATAATAGAAAACAAGGACTTTTTCACACCATAATCTCACTTTTTGTTGCAGTTGTCTTAATAATAGAAAACAAGGACCTCTTTCACACCATTATCTCCGATTTTGTTATGGTTATTTTAATAATAGAAAAAACAACAAGGACCTGTTTCACACCGGAACCTTATCTCTCGTTATAGTTATGTTAATAATAGAAAACAAGGACCTGTTTCACGCTAGAGTTTCACTGTTTGTAATGTTCATTTTAATAATACAAAACAATGACCTCTTTCACACCAGAGTCTCGCATTTTGTTATAGTTATCTTAATAATAAAAAATAAGGACCTGTTTTATACCAGTTTCATTTTTTGTTATAGTTATCTTAATAATAGAAAACAGGAACCCATTTCACACAATAGTCTCACATTTTGTTATAATTGTCTTAATAATAGAAAACAAGGACCTGTTTCACACCAGAGTCTCACATTTTCTTATAGTTTTCTTAATAATAGAAAACAAGGAACTCTTTCTCGCCATATTTTTTATTTTTTTTGTTAGGGTTAATTTAATAATAGAATACAAGTACCTGTTTCACACAAGTCTCACATTTTGTTATAGTTATCTTAATAATAGAAAACAAGGACCTGTTTCACACCAGAGTCTCACTTTTTGTTACAGTTATCTTAATAATAGAAATCAAAGACCCATTTCACAGAATAATCACACTTTGTGTTGTAGGTATCTCAATAATAGAAAACAAGGACTTGTTTCACACCAGTCTCACATTTTGTTATTGTTGTCTTAATAATTGCATACAATAACCTGTTTGAAACCACAGTTTTACCTTTTGTTATATTTATCTTAATAATTGAATACAAGGTCCTGTTGGAAACCAGAGTTTCACCTTTTGTTATAGTTATCTTAATAATAGAAAAGAAGGACCTGTTTGAAACCAGAGTTTCACCTTTTGTTCACTTCCTTACAACACACGAATGTAATACTTCCATCGTGAATTTCTGTATATATCTTTATGTGATTCTGAGTTTCATTACCAGGTTTTGTTAATTGGACTTACTTTGAGTTTCATTACCAGGTTTTGTTCTAACATTTGTGAAAAGAATTTTTCACTATTTAGAGAGAGTTTTGATAAACTTTAAAATAAAGGGAACGGTTGAGAAAATAGATTATTTCAGAGTTTTAATATTTATGTGTTAAAATGAATAAAAACACTAACTCTATCGTTTCTGTAACCAGAATGTGTTATTTTAGACTCCAGGCTAGCTTGCACTCAAATAATAACAAATAATCTTATATTTTAACATATTTTTGTGTGAAAGGTCCGAGATAAAATTAAAAAAAAATATATTCTTTCTTTTTCCCAGTCAATCCTGAAAAGTAGAATCCTTCAATCGCAGATTAAAAATATACCTTGTTTAACGTGTTGTTTCATATGCGTCAATCGAACGCAACGAATGTATCTTCATACCGACTGGGTATTGTCTCTTGACTGTAGGTGGAATGTACAAACTTAACGAATGTATCTTCCTTCATACCGACTGGCTATTGTCTCTTGACTGTAGGTGGAATGTACAAACTTAACAAATGTATCTTCATACCGACTGGGTATTGTCTCTTGACTGTAGGTGGAATGTACAAACTTAACGAATGTATCTTCATACCGACTGGCTATTGTCTCTTGACTGTAGGTGGAATGTACAAACTTAACAAATGTACCTTCATACCGACTGGCTATTGTCTCTTGACTGTAGGTGGAATGTACAAACTTAACGAATGTATCTTCATACCGACTGGCTATTGTCTCTTGACTGTAGGTGGAATGTACAAGTTTGAAAATCATGTTTTTTTCTGTCAAATGTCACTTCGTTTCAGTTTCATAAATAATCTAAAATTAACACTTAACTCTGGTCTTTGGTTTTTGTAAACTTTAAACTGAAATGTTGATAAAGGAAAGTAAGAGACTTGTACTTCAACAGCGCCTCAACTAACTAGTTTTTAGAAAGTTGTGAACATGCAACAGAAAATAAACCAACTACAAACACATATTTACTTTTAAATAACAGAACTGAGTTTATTTAATGATCGTTTATTAAACATCAAACGTACAAACAATACACGAGTCATGCGGAATCTAATGTTGCATAGATGATCCGTCTATTATTTAACTAACGGAGGTTTTCCACCATCGTGTTAATTTTTCCATAATAAGCATAATTATCTCCGTGAGTCAGTGAATTAAACCCTTCTGGTGTCTTGTGAGCACACACACATATTTAAATGTACAGAAAAAGATCCGATATTACTTAATAACAATTTATGTCCTTTATTGAAGAAACAAACACTCCATTTTTTATAGTCTCATCTATATATATATATATATTCATCAACCAAAAAGAAAATAACCACGAAACAGGTTCCTAGCGAATTATTTATCGTAGAAATTCGGTCCCTCGATTTTTCCAAAGTAATTCACACTATGTTTTGAGAAATTTAAAACGACACAAACGTTTTGTTCACCAAGTTCTACAAAACTCACTTTCCTTACTGCACTCGAGCACCGACATGTTCCGCGAGTTCCTCATCAGTTTACCCAGGTTTTCCATAACAACTGAGTTGTGTGGATCCAAAGACTGGGCCAACTTGTAGTGTTTAAGTGCTTGTAAGTACCGACCCTGTATGTAAAACAAAAGTTATTTCGTTACACGAGCGAAAAATAAATAGCCGTTTATTTAGTAACACGTTCTCACACGTGTGTTAAAACAGATAATTTAAAAAATAGTTTTATATAATAAGGTAAGAAACCTGTTTCTGTTCTTTCTATTCTATATTTCTCTTGCTAAGCGAAACGCTACGATATGGGTATCGAAATTCGTATTCTAGCGCATAACTTCAAAGACTTTTATTTAAGTCACCGTAAGACATTTAAAAGAGACTAAACGGGAAATACGACATTCTATTGATGTAAATCTAAATTCATACATGGAAATAAAAGTTTAAACAAACTAATGAGTATTTTCTTATAGCAAAGCCACATCGAGCTACCGGCTGAGCTCACCGAGGAGAATCGAACCCCTGATTTTAGCGTTGTAAATACTTAAACTTACCGCTGTACTAACGAAGGAGTGAACAACAAGCTAATGAAGCTAAAATTGAAATAAGTTAAGAACGTGGGTATATTAACAGAAACTATGAGAACAATATTATTACAAATAATTTATATTGTAAATCAATACACCAGAACACTACTACACTGAATCGTTAGTATGAATATCTATCTCATGAAATCAATACACCAGAACACTACTACACTGAATCGTTAGTATGAATATCTATCTCATGAAATCAATATACCAGAACACTACTACACTGAATCGTCAGTATGAATATCTGTCTCATGAAATCAATACACCAGAACACTACTGCACTGAATAGTTAGTATGAATATCTATCTCATGAAATCAATACACCAGAACACTACTACACTGAATCGTTAGTATGAATATCTGTCTCATGAAATCAATACACCAGAACACTACTGCACTGAATAGTTAGTATGAATATCTATCTCATGAAATCAATACACCAGAACACTACTACACTGAATCGTCAGTATGAATATCTGTCTCATGAAATCAATACACCAGAACACTACTACACTGAATAGTTAGTATGAATATCTATCTCATGAAATCAATACACCAGAACACTACTACACTGAATAGTTAGTATGAATATTTATCTCATGAAATCAATACACCAGAACACTACTACACTGAATCGTTAGTATGAATATCTGTCTCATGAAATCAATACACCAGAACACTACTACACTGAATAGTTATTATGAATATCTGTCTCATGAAATCAATACACCAGAACACTACTACACTGAATCATTAGTATGAATATCTGTCTCATGAAATCAATATACCAGAACACTACTACACTGAATAGTTATTATGAATATCTATCTCATGAAATCAATATACCAGAACACTACTACACTGAATCATTAGTATGAATATCTGTCTCATGAAATCAATATACCAGAACACTACTACACTGAATAGTTAGTATGAATATCTGTCTCATGAAATCAATACACCAGAACACTACTACACTGAATAGTTATTATGAATATCTATCTCATGAAATCAATACACCAGAACACTACTACACTGAATCATTAGTATGAATATCTGTCTCATGAAATCAATATACCAGAACACTACTACACTGAATCATTATTATGAATATCTGTCTCATGAAATCAATATACCAGAACACTACTACACTGAATAGTTATTATGAATATCTATCTCATGAAATCAATACACCAGAACACTACTACACTGAATCGTTAGTATGAATATCTGTCTCATGAAATCAATACACCAGAACACTACTACACTGAATGGTTAGTATGAATATCTATCTCATGAAATCAATACACCAGAACACTACTACACTGAATAGTTAGTATGAATATCTGTCTCATGAAATCAATACACCAGAACACTACTACACTGAATAGTTAGTATGAATATCTGTCTCATGAAATCAATATACCAGAACACTACTACACTGAATCATTAGTATGAATATCTGTCTCATGAAATCAATACACCAGAACACTACTACACTGAATAGTTAGTATGAATATCTGTCTCATGAAATCAATACACCAGAACACTACTACACTGAATAGTTAGTATGAATATCTATCTCATGAAATCAATACACCAGAACACTACTACACTGAATAGTTAGTTATATATTTCCGTTCTTAACAAATATTTCACGACAATTTATGAAGTTCTGCTAAATGTACGATATTAAATAAGTAAAGAAAATATAGAAATATGTTAGACATTATTACAAACAACGAGAAGAAACGAATGTATGTATAGAGAAAATATAAAACATTTGTAAATATGTTAGACATTATTACAAACAACGAGAAGAAACGAATGTATGTATAGAGAAAATATAAAACATTTGTAAATGTGAAAATTCATAAACACAAACCTGTTAATAATAAAATCTAGTTAGATCTTTATTTAATGAAATAAAAACATAGTATATCCAGTCAGAATAAGTAATGTTCCACTGTTTATCTGAAATCTTACTTTAACTTAACACTGTTCCTTTACCGGTAAAATATAACAACAACAAACAATATAAAGAATGAATCAAAATTCAGAAAAGCAAACTTTTTAATACATTAACTATTTTTACAAAGTTAATTGTATCATACATTTTAACTCCACCTAGGCGTACCGTGTACTGATACCTCAATATAAATTGTTGATCTATTTTTACTTGCAATGACTGATGAGGTATTCGGATTAAACAAAAACCTCACCTCCAGATGATGAACTGCTCCAAGGTTTAGGTGGGCGTGGCTGATACCCGAATCAAGACGAATGGCCATTTCGTAACTCTGCAAATGACAGGAACGTTAGAAAACTGAATCAGAAAATTAGATCATCTGTTCTCCAAAGGAAACAGAGTAGTAGAGCATACATGCTCAGGACCACTTCTTTTATAAATATAAAAAAATAACACATGTCTTAACAATTATCCATTCTATAACGAAAACAAAAAGACAGTATCTGCTTATAATAATCTGGTGTCTCGAGCAAAGAGAATGGCAGTATGTATTTACAATAATCTGTAATCTAAAGAAAACAGAATAACAAAATGTGTTTACAATAATCTACTATCTTAACTAAACACAATGACAAGATGTGTTTACAATAATCTGCAATCTAAAGAAAACGCAATGACAAAATGTGTTTACAATAATTTATTATCTAAAGAAAACACAATGACAAGATGTGTTTACAATAATCTGTAATCTAAAGAAAACAGAATAATAAGATGTGTTTACAATAATCTGTAATCTAAAGAAAACAGAATAACAAGATGTGTTTACAATAATCTGTAATCTAAAGAAAACACAATGACAAGATGTGTTTACAATAATCTGTAATCTAAAGAAAACAGAATAACAAGATGTGTTTACAATAATCTGTAATCTAAAGAAAACAGAATAATAAGATGTGTTTACAATAATCTGTAATCTAAAGAAAACAGAATAACAAGATGTGTTTACAATAATCTGTAATCTAAAGAAAACAGAATAACAAGATGTGTTTACAATAATTTATTCAATAATCTAAAAACAATGATAAGATGTGTTTTCAATAATCTTGTAAGTTTCATATAGAAATTGACAACGTGAAGGAATTGGTACGATGTCATCTTAAGGTAATAAAGTTTAGTTTTCTAGCTGTAGTTTTCTAAAGCTGTTTTAGATACAATATATATAACTGGTTAATAAGATGAAAAAGGTACTAAACGTTTACTTATAGATCAATAAAAACTTCAACAATTGTTTAACGGAACTGCTGCTACGTGAGATATATGTTCATGCACTTCCGTAACGTACCTCATGTAGCAATGAAGAACTTCTACAAATATCCTAACCCAGTGTAAGATAATTCATCATTTCAAAGTATACTGTCAGTATATTAATGTATGGATAATATAATGGATATCTCAGAGTAATGTGTGGTACTCTCTCGACGTATACTTAACGTTTTAGAACACTAGCATACTTAACGTTGTAGAATACCAATATACTTAGCGTTGTAGAATACTAGAATACTTAAAGTTGTCGGACACTAGTATACTTAACGTTGTAAAATACTAGTATACTTAAAGTTGTAGAACACTAGTATACTTAACGTTGTAGAATACCAATATACTTAGCGTTGTAGAATACTAGTATACTTAACGTTGTAGAACACTAGCATACTTAACGTTGTAGGACACTAGTATACTTAACGTTGTAGAATACTAGTATACTTAACGTTGTAGAATACCAATATACTTAGCGTTGTAGAACACCAATATACTTAGCGTTGTAGAATACCAATATACTTAAAGTTGTAGAACACTAGTATACTTAACGTTGTAGAATACCAATATACTTAGCGTTGTAGAATACCAATATACTTAGCGTTGTAGAATACTAGTATACTTAACGTTGTAGAACACTAGCAAACTTGACGTTGTAGAATACCAATATACTTAGCGTTGTAGAACATCAATATACTAAGCGTTGTAGAATACCAATATACTTAACGTTGTAGAACACTAGTATACTTAACGTTGTAGAACACTAGCATACTTAACGTTGTAGAATACCAATATACTTAGCGTTGTAGAATACTAGTATACTTAAAGTTGTAAAACACTAGTATACGTAACGTTGTAGAATACCAATATACTTAGCGTTGTAGAATACTAGTATACTTAAAGTTGTAGAACACTAGTATACGTAACGTTGTAGAACCTTGATATACTTAACATTGTAGAACACTAGTACACTTAACATTGTAAAACACTAGTATACTTTACATTGGAGAACACTAGCATACATAACGTTGTAAAACAGTAATATGATTCATTTTTTTCAGTAAAGTATTTCGTAATAAATTTAAATGTAATCATTACCTTATTTTAATTATGTTTAATATATTTATATATAATAAATAATTGGAAAACCTCTGTACAAATTTGGATTAAAACCGTAGTATATGTAATTGATTAACGAGTGGCGTGGTCTGCTGGCTGAAGGCTGGGGGTTCGAATCATTCAAACAACATATTTTTCTTTCAGCCCTAAGTGCATTAGAATGTGACGGTCAATCATATTGTTTACAGGAATGTTTAGTTAATTTTATTGTACTTTCATAACCACACACATCGTTAAAAAGAAATAAGTTCGACAACAGGTTTGTGTTGAGAATAAGAAACTCTGAAAATAACTCTCTACACTTCACTTTGTGTAAAACACACTCCACACATCAAAGTGCTGGTTCAATTTCACTACGTTTTCAGACAAGTGAAGCCGAAAAGTTGGCGGTAAGTGCTATTTTCCTGCTACTTTTCTCTCAAGTTTTTATAGAGCTTTGTGAAAAAAAACAGCTTTGAAGAAAAATAAACCGACAGATGACGTAGAAGCTATTTTCTAACAGAATGTGTTACTTTTTTAAATACACCATGTTTAGAAGCCATTTTACTTTTACTAATAAGACAGATAAAATGAGAGAGTAGAATTAGATACGACATCTCATCTGTTGCTATGATAGCGAGGAAATCGGAGGAGACAAGAAAGAGTCAGGCTAAGTTCAACCAATTCAAGTAAAAGGTTATATTTGACCTTTGATATTTGACCTTAGCCTGACTCTTT
This sequence comes from Tachypleus tridentatus, assembly GCF_004210375.1. Lineage (NCBI taxonomy): Eukaryota > Metazoa > Arthropoda > Merostomata > Xiphosura > Limulidae > Tachypleus > Tachypleus tridentatus. The sequence goes on along the minus strand of NC_134837.1, from coordinate 4,233,801 downwards.
CTTGTCCTGTAATAGCTCCACCAAAATCGATAACGTAAAATGCAAGTCCTCTGTGATCCGAAATTTATTTATGTTCCAAAGTGAAATTCTTACTTCTGTTTGTTTTCGAATTTCGCGCAAAGCTACTCGAGGGCTATCTGTGCTAGCCGTCCCTAATTTAGCAGTGTAAGACTAGAGGGAAGGCAACTAGTCATCACCACCCACCGCCAACTCTTGGCGAATAGTGGGATTGTCCGTCACATTATAACGCCCCCACGGCTGAAAAGGCGAACATGTCTGGTGTGATGGAGATTCAAACCCGCGACTCTCAGATTACGAGTCGAGTGCCTTAACCATCTGGCCATGCTGGGTCGGTTCTTACGTCATCTCTCTCTTCGAACACACTTAACGAATTTACACTTATTTTCAGCTGTCATATTATCCTTCAGTTACTTTACTGGTAGAACAACAACATAAAATGTTGCATTACTTGTATCTCTGCTGAATGAAGAAATCGTTCATAAAGGACAATATATAAAGATTTACCTGAGGTAACAATCCTTACTGTTCTTCTCCTGCTAGAGTTCTGGAAGTGTATTAACACAACAACTGTTTTCTTCATCATTTACCAAAAAATCGATTGTTAAAATTTGTCACTGTAATTTTCTTGAGAGAGATGCTATTGTTAACTCAGTCCAGTTTAGCACACCAATATCTTATTGAGTTTATATTGAAGCGCATGATAGTTCAATAACACACGAACTATACATTCTTGGTTCAAATTACTAACTTATCAAATTGTAATTTCCACCAATCATCGATTCATACAACATTTTATCACCTACAAATTAGTTCTATCGGTCTTTCGAAGCAATAAACACTCAGCACTGAACGTCATATTTGATTTAAGATTAAATATCCTATAACTGTTTATTATTATTATTATTACTCAATTCATAAATCCAAAGCTTCGGCTAACTTCCAGCGTATCTCAGAATATATCAACGTCTTTAATTTTAAGCTCAATGCATGGCTTGAAACAGGGAGGGATATTCTTTGTGGTCACTTTCAACACGTCAGCATGATTCCGAAGTAACTAAGGTTTTAAACTTTGCGGATTTAGAACAGCAGAGCTCTATGTTCAGCTGTTGATGTAATTCGATTTACAACTAAAATCTGGTGTAAAACAAAATCATGACGTGAAGTCTGTTAAACTTTCCACTCAATATTCTTCACGTAACTAACAGAACTGAACTGAACTCCAAGTGGTACAGCTCTATTTCTGTGGACTTAATACTGCAGTCGTGGTTATCAGCTCTATTTCTGTGGACTTAATACTGCAGTCGTGGTTATCAGTTGTGTAGTTTATGCTTAACTTCAACCAGAAATTAAGTAAGCTGGCTTAATTTATACGACAGACGTGTAGAGGAATCCAGTAACCAACGGAGACACAATAGTTCCAAGTAAATTATGAAACAAGACTCAGTTGTTACTCGAAAATTCATGAATATTTTGCAGAACGAAGAGAGTTTTGTTGGGTAAAATCACTAATTAACAAAGAGAAACTGGCTTTGCAGTAAACTGGTATTAATTACTATTTGATTTAATTGTTAAACTACGTAATAGACAATCACAAAACTTACACGTGTACCAACATTTAATAAAAGTGGGTATGATTATAACTGACATTACTACAGTCCTGTACACGTTTCTTGGCTATGGTTATAACTCATATTACTATAGTTCTGTACACGTTTCTTGGTTATGATTATAATTGACACTACTATAGTTCTGTACACGTTTCTTGGTTATGATTGTAATTGACACTACTATAGTCCTGTACACGTTTCTTGGTTATGATTATAATAGACACTACTATAGTTCTGTACACGTTTCTTAGTTATGATTGTAATTGACACTACTATAGTCCTGTACACGTTTCTTGGTTATGATTAGAATAGACACTACTATAGTCCTGTACACGTTTCTTGGTTATGATTATAATTGACACTACTATAGTCCTGTACACGTTTCTTGGTTATGATTGTAATTGACACTACTATAGTCCTGTACACGTTTCTTGGTTATGATTATAATAGACACTACTATAGTCCTGTACACGTTTCTTGGTTATGATTATAATTGACACTACTATAGTCCTGTACACGTTTCTTGGCTATGATTAGAACCGAAACACAGAATTTGTGTTTGTATAAAAGTTAACTTTTTTGTTAAGTTAATGTTTTATCTAGTAGCTACAGTTTCAGAAATATTAATGAAAGTAAAGATGACACTGTTCAAACACTGGACAAACACAGTGACATGTTAAACAGAGGGGCATGTTAAACATTACAAACAGAGGGACATGTTAAACATTATTTTCGTACATCGAGTGGGAGAGTTGTGGACACAGTTACATTACCGGTACATTAATTAAATAAAATTTAAAAGGTCGTTAGAAGTTAAAAGTGTCTTTCAATCACCGCTTTCTAACAATATAAATTATAAGACTCTCCAGTACACTACCTGTACCTAGTATGAACTTCATGTTTAGACTCTCCAGTACACTACCTGTACTCAGTATGAACTTCATGTTTAGACTCTCCAGTACACTACCTGTACTCAGTATGAACTTCATGTTTAGACTCTCCAGTACACTACCTGTACTCAGTATGAACTTCATGTTTAGACTCTCCAGTACACTACCTGTACTCAGTATGAACTTCATGTTTAGACTCTCCAGTACACTACCTGTACTCAGTATGAACTTCATGTTTAGACTCTCCAGTACACTACCTGTACTCAGTATGAACTTCATGTTTAGACTCTCCAGTACACTACCTGTACTCAGTATGAACTTCATGTTTAGACTCTCCAGTACACTACTTGTACTCAGTATGAACTTCATGTTTAGACTCTCCAGTACACTACCTGTACTCAGTATGAACTTCATGTTTAGACTCTCCAGTACACTACCTGTACTCAGTATGAACTTCATGTTTAGACACTCCAGTACACTACCTGTACTCAGTATGAACTTCATGTTTAGACTCTCCAGTACACTACCTGTACTCAGTATGAACTTCATGTTTAGACACTCCAGTACACTACTTGTACTGAGTATGAACTTCATGTTTAGACCCTCCAGTACACTACCTGTACTCAGTATGAACTTCATGTTTAGACTCCCAGTACACTACTTGTACTCAGTGTGAACTTCATGTTTAGACACTCCAGTACACTACCTGTACTCAGTATGAATTTCATGTTTAGACTCTCCAGTACACTACCTGTACTCAGTATGAACTTCATGTTTAGACACTCCAGTACACTACCTGTACTCAGTATGAACTTCATGTTTAGACTCTCCAGTACACTACCTGTACTCAGTATGAACTTCATGTTTAGACACTCCAGTACACTACCTGTACTCAGTATGAACTTCATGTTTAGACACTCCAGTACACTACCTGTACTCAGTATGAACTTCATGTTTAGACACTCCAGTACACTACCTGTACTCAGTATGAACTTCATGTTTAGACACTCCAGTACACTACCTGTACTCAGTATGAACTTCATGTTTAGACTCTCCAGTACACTACCTGTACTCAGTATGAACTTCATGTTTAGACACTCCAGTACACTACCTGTACTCAGTATGAACTTCATGTTTAGACTCTCCAGTACACTACCTGTACTCAGTATGAACTTCATGTTTAGACTCTCCAGTACACTACTTGTACTGAGTATGAACTTCATGTTTAGACTCTCCAGTACACTACCTGTACTCAGTATGAACTTCATGTTTAGACTCTCCAGTACACTACTTGTACTCAGTGTGAACTTCATGTTTAGACACTCCAGTACACTACCTGTACTCAGTATGAACTTCATGTTTAGACTCTCCAGTACACTACCTGTACTCAGTATGAACTTCATGTTTAGACTCTCCAGTACACTACCTGTACTCAGTATGAACTTCATGTTTAGACTCTCCAGTATACTACCTCTACTCAGTATGAACTTCATGTTTAGACACTCCAGTACACTACCTGTACTCAGTATGAACTTCATGTTTAGACACTCCAGTACACTACCTGTACTCAGTATGAACTTCATGTTTAGACACTCCAGTACACTACCTGTACTCAGTATGAACTTCATGTTTAGACACTCCAGTACACTACCTGTACTCAGTATGAACTTCATGTTTAGACTCTCCAGTATACTACTTGTACTCAGTATGAACTTCATGTTTAGACACTCCAGTACACTACCTGTACTCAGTATGAACTTCATGGTAGCAAGCAAACTAATTATTATTTTATTCGATTTGAACGTTTGTTAAACAGCTAAACTGTCAGCAGATCACAACACTTCACAGAGCAGACTAAAGAGAAGTGTTATAGTCTTTCCTAGAAACAGCCACGTAAGAAATCCTTAAAATATATATGGGCGTTTCTGGAGACCTATAACTATCTTTGGTTTATGGAAATCCATTTATATAGTATATAATTTACAAATGCATTTCCTAACTCACCCATAATATTTTTTAAAGAACACATCTTTTTGTTTGTAAATGGGAAAATCCTAAGAATAATTCCCACCTGAGCTGCCGTTTCTAAGTCACCCATGTCTTTCATAAGGTCTCCATGGTAGACATAAAACTGTGCACGAGAGGTATCAGCCACGTGGCAGAGATGAATTGTTTGGAGAATATTCTCGAGTCCCTGACAAAAGAATGAGAAAACAGTTTCTTTAGGTTTCATTCTGCACATGGAGCAGCTATCTATATTTATTTATTTGTATATAATGAACTTGGTACGAGTCCTACGCCCTGTCGTTTAGAAGTTTATGTTTTTGAAAATAAACCCTCATGATATAAAATAGTTTGCTATTTAAGGTTTAGTTTATCATTAAACATACGTCTAACTCTCAAACTACTTCAATTAGAACATTTAACTGTTTACAAGTTTATGAAGCTTCGTTAACTTAGAACTTGTTATGAAGGTTCGTTGATTCAGGATCTAATCCACATCGGTAGAAATACTTTTGCTGTTGTGTTTCAGAAATTAAAAAACAGCTGAATTACAATATTGTAGGTAGTTTGATCAAACATGCCAAGCGGAAACCCCACCATACATACACACACGAGTGGCACAGTGGTCAGTTTGCGGCCATATAACCCTGAAATCAGGTTTCTCTACTAGTGGTTAGCAAATCACATAAGTCCAATGTGTATATTTGTGCTCACATACAAGGAATCAAATGCAATAAGTTAGAAATTATTTTACTGCCATGTAAAATAATATAACCACTCAGAGAACAAGTCATTGAATATAATATTTAACTTACACAAAGCAAGTGGACACTATCGGAAACAGAACTATATATGTATCACTTTCTATCCTACAATGTACACCTGAAGTCATATACGAACAAATTCAACCGTAATAGGGTATGAATAATGCCACTCAAACTTCTAATCATGCTGCCAAACACAACTGAAAGTTAGTGGGTTTGTAACGTCAGAGACATGCGCACAACACATTTCAACAGAAATCTGGAATGAACGTGAAATGCTTAAAGGTTTTACTATGAATGTTGCATTAAAGAACTCTGTGAGAACTTTATATTCGTTGAGTCTATTAATTTACTGATTTTCATTTAATTTTGAACAAAGGAAGTCCTTCATAGCTTTGTTTTGGGATATTTATATTTTTTTGGAAAAATCCGTACCAGGTTGAATAAACAAAGCAGCGAACCTTGAGCAATGAATGGAATTGGAAAGCTGTTCTGTACAATTATAATAAACGTAGTAGTTTTTCACATGAATGAAAACTGTAAATCAATGAACATGAATTTAAAAGGAACCAGTAAAAAACAATTAGTGGCAGTAACAGAGTTTACATATTAAAATAATCCTTAAACTCTGTAGTGCTGCTCCAGGGTAAAACCGAAAAAAAAATTTTTGTTCTTGCACTCGCGTTCACTGTAGGTTTATATATTGAAGCTTGAATCACAATCGCACAGCTTACGTCAGCATAGCGAATATACAAATAAGCTGAATTTTAATGTTTCTACCCCGTATGTCTTGTAAGTTTTTGAGCTTAATGCTTCGGGTTGTACACGTGACACAAGGATCAAACGCAATAAATCCCCAGAAAGATTTTAATATTAAAATGTATAGAACTGAATTTTATATGCTTTAGAAAATCCACTGGTGTTTGGATATTCTCTGTCACTGAATACAAAATAAAAAGAAACGAGCCTTTGTGATAGATCAATAATTCAGTTCATACAGAATATACACACGTAGAGTAACACTTACGGTACCTAGTAATACGTGAGTATACAGAATATACACACGTCGAGTAACACTTACGGTCCCTAGTATTACGTGAGTAAATACGTGGGTTTACAGAATATACACACGTAGAGTAACACTTACGGTACCTAGTAATACGTGAATATACACACGTAGAGTAACACTTACGGTTCCTAGTAATACGTGAGTATACCGAATATACACACGTAGAGTAACACTTACTGTCCCTATTATTACTGCCACATGAGTATACAGAACATACACACGGAGTGTAACACTCACAAATAACAAAGAAACGAAAGTCAGGATTTGTTGTTGGTTGCTTTGAGGGAGGAAGGTAGTTTTAAAGAAAATATGTTACATAAAAAATCATATTAACTTCAGTATGTGTACATACAAGTTTCGAATGGTTATACTTGACAAAAGTATTATGTTAAAGGTGATCTCGTGTGATTTAATGTATCATAATGCTTAGAAGAAGAGTTTAAAATCATCCCTTTTTATAACCGTTTTAGTAACTTACTGACTGGATTGTTGTTACCAATTTCCATCCTGTCAACACAGATCTCACCAAGCTCAGACAGTAAACAAACAACATTCTTGACAATACAGACCTCATCTAGTTCAGTCAGTAAACAAACAGCATTCTTCATAATAAAGACCTTATCTAGTTCAGAGAGTAAACAAACAGCATTCTTGATAACACAGATCTTATCTTGTTCAGACAGTAAACAAACAGTATTCTTGATAATACAGGCCTCATCTAGTTCAGACAGTAAACAAACAGCATTCTTGATAATAGAGATCTTATCTTGTTCAGACAGTAAACAAACAGCATTCTTCATAATAAAGACCTCATCTAGTTCAGACAGTAAACAAACAGCATTCTTGATAATACAGATCTTATCTAGTTCAGACAGTAAACAAACAACATTCTTGATAATACAGACCTCATCTAGTTCAGACAGTAAACAAACAGCATTCTTGATAATACAGATCTTATCTTGTTCAGACAGTAAACAAACAGTATTCTTGATAATACAGACCTTATCTAGTTCAGAGAGTAAACAAACAGCATTCTTGATAATACAGATCTTATCTTGTTCAGACAGTAAACAAACAGTATTCTTGATAATACAGACCTTATCTAGTTCAGACAGTAAACAAACAAACATTCTTGATAATACAGATCTTATCTAGTTCAGACAGTAAACAAACAGCATTCTTGATAATACAGATCTTATCTAGTTCAGACAGTAAACAAACAACATTCTTGATAATACAGATCTTATCTAGTTCAGACAGTAAACAAACAACATTCTTGATAATACAGACCTTATCCTAGTTACAAAGTTTCAGTAAACAAACAATACATTCTTGATAATACAGATCTTATTACGAGTTCAGACAGTAAACAAACAGCATTCTTGGATAATACAGATCTTATCTAGTTCAGACAGTAAACAAACAACATTCTTGAGATAATACAGATCTTTACTCTAGTTCAGACAGTAAACAAACAACATTCTTGATAATACAGATCTTATTCTAGTTCAGACAGTAAACAAACAGCACTCTTGATTTACTTCTATACTTTATTTGACCTTTATTTGTTCTTTACTGTAAATTTAAACAAACATTCTTCGTTATACTTTACAGATCTTATTCTAGTTCTTTTAGTTGACAGTAAACAAACAGCATTCTGTCGATATTTGTTACTACAGACCTTTTTATTTGACTCTAGTTCAGACAGTAAACAAACTAAATTTGTTCTTGATAATACAGATCTTATCTAGTTCAGACAGTAAACAAACAGCATTCTTGATATTACAGATCTTATTTGACTAGTTCAGACAGTAAACAAAACAACATTCTTTGATATTTACAGATCTTATCTAGCTCAGACAGTTATTTGTTACAAACAAATTCTATGATTTACAACAAAACTCTATCCTAGTTACAAAGTTTCAAACTGTATATTTTAGTTATTTCCATACCTTTACTTTAGTACGCTTACATGCTCTAAATTACGATAGTTTTTAAGTAAACCCAGAATTGGAACTTTACACATGCGACTTTGTGGAGAACAAAGAACGATCGTTGTAAACTCTATATTTAAATTCTAGTACTTTAGTTGACACGTTGAACCACTGTATTTTTACTTCTAGATTGAGATGTTATTTGTTACTTTACTGTATATTTACTTCTAGTACTTTAGTTGACTCTAGTTATTTGTTACTTTACTGTATATTTACTTCTAGTACTTTAGTTGACTCTAGTTATTTGTTACTTTACTCTATATTTACTTCTAGTACTTTATTTGACTCTCGTTATTTGTTACTTTACTGTATATTTACTTCGAGTACTTTATTTGACTCTCGTTATTTGTTACTTTACTGTATATTTACTTCTAGTACTTTAGTTGACTCTAGTTATTTGTTACTTTACTGTATATTTACTTCTAGTACTTTAGTTGACTGTCGTTATTTGTTACTTTACTGTATATTTACTTCTAGTACTTTAGTTGACTCTAGTTATTTGTTACTTTACTGTATATTTTACTTCTAGTACTTTAGTTGACTGTCGTTATTTGTTACTTTACTGTATATTTACTTCTAGTACTTTATTTGACTCTAGTTATTTGTTACTTTACTGTATATTTACTTCTAGTACTTTAGTTGACTTCTCGTTATTTGTTACTTTACTGTATATTTACTTCTAGTACTTTAGTTGACTCTAGTTATTTGTTACTTTACTCTATATTTACTTCTAGTACTTTAGTTGACTCTAGTTATTTGTTACTTTACTGTATGTTTACTTCTAGTAGTTTAGTTGACTCTAGTTATTTGTTACTTTACTGTGTATTTACTTCTAGAACTTTAGTTGACTGTCGTTATTTGTTACTTTACTGTATATTTACTTCTAGTACTTTAGTTGACTCTAGTTATTTGTTACTTTACTGTATATTTACTACTAGTACTTTAGTTGACTCTAGTTATTTGTTACTTTACTGTATATTTACTTCTAGTACTTTAGTTGACTCTAGTTATTTGTTACTTTACTGTATATTTACTTCTAGTACTTTAGTTGACCCTAGTTATTTGTTACTTTTACTGTATATTTACTTCTAGTACTTTAGTTGACTCTAGTTATTTGTTACTTTACTCTATATTTACTTCTAGTATATTTACTTTAGTTGACTCTAGTTATTTGTTACTTTACTGTATATTTACTTCTAGTACTTTAGTTGACTGTCGTTATTTGTTACTTTACTGTATATTTACTTCTAGTACTTTAGTTGACTCTAGTTATTTGTTACTTTACTGTATATTTACTTCTAGTACTTTAGTTGACTCTAGTTATTTGTTACTTTACTCTATATTTACTTCTAGTACTTTAGTTGACTGTCGTTATTTGTTACTTTACTCTATATTTACTTCTAGTACTTTAGTTGACTCTAGTTATTTGTTACTTTACTCTATATTTACTTCTAGTACTTTAGTTGACTGTCGTTATTTGTTACTTTACTCTATATTTACTTCTAGTAGTTTAGTTGACTCTAGTTATTTGTTACTTTACTGTGTATGTACTTCTAGAACTTTAGTTGACTGTCGTTATTTGTTACTTTACTGTATATTTACTTCTAGTACTTTAGTTGACTCTAGTTATTTGTTACTTTACTGTATATTTACTTCTAGTACTTTAGTTGAGTTGACTCCTAGTTATTTGTAGTACTGACCTTTATTTGTTACTTTACTCTATATTTACTTCTAGTAGTTTAGTTGACTCTCGTTATTTGTTACTTTACTCTATATTTACTTCTTTAGTATATTTACTTCTAGTAGTTTATTTGACTCTAGTTATTTGTTACTTTACTGTATATTTACTACTAGTACTTTAGTTGACTCTAGTTATTTGTTACTTTACTGTATATTTACTTCTAGTACTTTAGTTGACCCTCGTTATTTGTTACTTTACTCTATATTTACTTCTAGTAGTTTAGTTGACCCTCGTTATTTGTTACTTTACTCTATATTTACTTCTAGTAGTTTAGTTGACCCTCGTTATTTGTTACTTTACTCTATATTTACTTCTAGTAGTTTAGTTGACTCTAGTTATTTGTTACTTTACTGTATATTTACTTCTGTTTTGTTAGTCTCGTTACAGCTAAAATAATACATCGAGTTAATTCATCCGTAATACATTTATTCTTTAATCCTAGTTATTTTAGTTACGATATGTTCTGTCAGGATGGAAGCGTTGTCTGTGGGTTTGTTTGGAAAACTCTCGACTTCACAAATTCATGATAAATATGAACACAAAGATCAAGGGTTATCAGATTATAAAACATTTTACCTCTGAAGTTCTGTTTGTTTCAATAAGGAGAACCCCCAGCTGGTGGTAAGCATCTCGGTATGTGGTATTAGTGTCAATTATCGACTTTAATAAGGCTTCGGCTTTATGAAAACTTCGTTCGAGTATCATTAGCTGTGCCTGTTTAAAGAAAGGTAATGTCAAGAATTACACACGCCCTCTTGAATAATTTACGAATAAACATTTAACTGATTTTGTAAAAAGCCTATAAAATGTTTTTCGTTGTTTTCCTTAAACTAAAGGATATTCACTAACATTTCGTTTTTTTTTATTAGTTTTCACTACTTTCAAAAAAACATGTAATAAATTTACTAATTAATTGCTTAATCTTTTAATTAGTAATTTAGCCAGTAATCTTAGTAAAAACGTAATTTAGAGTAATATGTTTATTCTTAAAGATTACTGAATAAAATGTATCGAATCTCACAGATTAAAATCGAATTTGATTAATCTCAAAATACCGATTAGAACTGTTGGGAAAGATTAATAATTTACCCAGAAAAGAAAAACGACTTATTAAAATCACTGATGTTGCAAAAAACCTCAAGTGTTCCGAAAGTAAATATACATCTAAATCACACTTTATATGTACTTACATAATGTACTTTTCCCTCCAAGTAACTTTTATGGTTATTAAGTAGATTTGTGTACAACTTGTGTGCTTCTTCGAAACGTCCAGACTTTATGTACAGAGTCCCCAGGTTGTCCATAACTTGAGGATCGTCTTCTATATCTAAAACCCTGACAGAGTTATGAATATTTGATATAATCTTTTCAGATTATAAACAAAAACAAAACCAATCTCTCACATTAATAACTAGTCAATGTTACGATAGATAAAAAAATATTTAAAAGACAACACGCTAATAGCTAAGCTTATAGTTTTGTTTTACAATATATTTAAAATTGGTTGAAACTATTGAGTTTAAACGTTTGTATTAAATTAAATACAAAGCAATATAAGCGAATTGTCTACTTTTTATTATTGTAGCTGTGATATTTGGGGTTAATTTTCTTTATAAGTATTCTTATTTCCACAAATTTGCATGTTACAAGTCCAACGTTACCTACTCACCTAAGCTGTGTTCACATTTCAATCATTTCAGTCACTCGATGTATTTAATCTCCCTCGTAAGTGAATCTTGGTGACCAGGAGGTTGTCCTTGATTAGTTACCGATAAAACATTAACGTGACAATATCTGACCACTCTTTTCATTTGTATTAGAAAATTTAGGAACACTGTACTAATAGTGCCAGATTTGAATGGAGTTGTCTAGCCTAATATTGGGTTTATTAGAGTGTTCTAATTCTGGAGTAATTTAGTTAGTACTCTCCAGATCTGGAGAGCCTAAGTTGATGTAATTCATTTATTCCTTACTATCCAGATGCAGCTGGAAATATTAAAACTTGTTCACTTTAGTTACTATTGTTTCGTTCCAGTTATTGTTGTAAACAACAAACCGACTTCTTTATTCTATAAACTCTGCAGCTAATAATAAACTAATATTTCAAACAATTCGATCTGTGATAATTGGTCTGTTCAACAGAACTGATAAACTGGTAGCGTGATCATTAGCCATGAGAAACGAAATTATTGGTTCTGAAACTAAAAAGGTTGGTTTTAAAATTCCAACACTCATGTCACAAACATTGTAATATTTTAATGTTAGCTTATAGTTAAACCACTTACAAGCTGTTTCTTGTAATTTATCATTTTACACATTTAAACGAGACACAAATAACTGACTTTGGCCTAGGATAATTTAGGTAGGTGGCTAGAGTGACGATGTGTCTTTATTTCAGTTTATATGCGTTCGTTTGGTATGGTAATCTCCTCATGTGTAGAGTTTTTGATTAAATTAATTCAATTCATTCCAGAAATTAACAATATAATAAAAGTTATATATCAAGTACAATAATGAAACGTGATGTGGCAAGACGTAATGCAACGTAAAGACTGGTTTGAACAAATGTAGAGGAAGACAAAGACACAGAACAGGAAACGACAACAGAATGATGGTAAATAAATGAAACGTTAAGTTGAGTGTAATGTACAGGGTGGCCCGTAAGTTTCTACCCATCCATATATTGTGTCTAAACAACGTTATAATACTAATGATGAGTTGAAGGCAGCTGTTACCGCGGCATTTGGAACAATAAACCCTGCTATGTTGAAGAAAATGTCTGACAGAACATGGCGTCGCATAATATTATGCAGCGAGAATGAGGGACAGCACACACATACACTGGATACATAAGATATATGAATGGGTAGGGACTTACGGGCCACCCTGTAGTAAGATTAGATATATTTGTTATGATGTGTAAAGCCTTTATAAGCTGGCAAAGAAAGAATACAATTACACTGTTATAAGTAATTAGTGTTAGGCCTATTACAATTAATAATAGTCATAAAATATTAGTGTTAAGCCTATTACCATTATGCTAATCATAAGGCATTAGTGTTAGGCCTATTACAATTATTCTAGTTATAAGACATTATTGACATGCATGTTTATATTTTAAAACAATAAAGTGGAGAGAGAATGATTTATTTAGATAATATCGACATGGCTACCTTCAGAAAACTAAATATATTACAGTGTTTTACACAATGTGTATTTCTTTGTTTCTACCGCATTGTGCGATTAAAGATGTTTAACTTAAATATTTTTCTTTGTTTTCTTTAGAATATAGCGCTAATTTGAGTATGTTAGACGTTTTAAAGTAAATCATCTGTAGTTCCATATGGGGACTACATGTCTTATTTATATGCACTGTTGGGTGAGAAGTACTAGTAGACGTATTTCTCAGAAATCTGCACAACAGAGTAATTTTGTCATTCCTTGTATAATTTAACCTAAAATATGAATAAGCTAAACATCGGTGTAACAACTCGATGTAGTGTTATTTTTAAAGTAATTTATTTTCATTGTGTGAAACGTTTCCTTCTGTTAATTTGAAAACATAAATTGCTCAGAAAATGACATTCAAACAGCTTAATTACAACAGAAGACCACGAATTTAGCAAAGAAAACTCCTAGTAATAAACCTCTCCTATGGTACAGGTTTTCTTTTCTATATGCAAAATTTGTATTTTTCTGTCTTTCTCCTGGGCGATGTGTTTGATAAATTGCTGTACATTAAAATAGATTCATTGGTGCAGCGCGTGTCGGTTTTACTGTTTTTTTATAAGCTTTCATAAGCGTCAGGAAATTACTAGTAAAAAATATATAAGTCGCTGGAGTATTGATTCAGGGAAATGAAATATTGCTAATGATGGAGACGATCTAACACACAGACTCGTGACACGTACAAATGAAACGATGCAAACGTTTCTCCCTTAAAACTTTGGAATATATATTAAGGCTACGTTAAGAGAAACATCAGTAAATCGGGTTTAGGCTAATGATTTTTTTTTAGAAGTACTTGCAGTCCAGGTGCATAGTAATTTCGAATCAAGACTAGAAAAATATAAGTTGTTAAAAATCTATACGGTACAATTGTGAACATTATCGTGTGTATTTAGTAATAAATAAAAATGCAACATTTTAATAGAAGAACACCAATTAATTTAATTCTAAAAAAAATACTATTTGTACAATATTATCAATATTTTGTACAATTTTATAATATATAATTTCTTGTATTTAAAGCAATCCATAGAGGATCTTCAAATGCTTTTCTTGTTACCATTGTTTTTGTTTCGTTGGAAAACAGAGTTGTATAATTAAACATGTATAATTAACTTGTATTTTTTTAATGTTTTATGCGCAGATAGCCTAGACTTTGCGACATAAAACTCAAACCTACCCTCAAATGTTTCAGAGTAATAACTTTGCTCTTTCAAACGTCAATTCCTATTTCCCTAGGTTAATTAAATATCTTGTACGATAATAACGTTAGAAATAATATATTTTATTCCACATTTTAAACCTATAAAACAAAAGTTGGTTTACACTATTCTAGTTCCAAGAAATAAAACTTAATTTACGCCATTCTAACTCCAACAAACAAAACTTAACTTACAACATTCTAACTCTAAACGACAGCTACTAAATGTAGCTGAGAAAAAAAAACAACACCGATTTAAAGTGTGAATTTTTTTTACAGTTAAGTTCAGATAAACATTTAAATTGTTAACCCTAGTTTATTTAAACAATGAAATTGTTTAGTAGCTAAGTTAAGCCTGAATACTGATGTTTCTGTTCACTAAATCGTAACTTTTAATTAACATTAAAACTAATTTTAAAACAATATGTAACAACAGATTTTGCGGCTGTAGTATTATTATAGTGATGTTATAGATGAAAATTAGCGAACCAAAATCTTACGTGCGCAGTTTCCAATACTGAAGAGCTTTTCTTTACTTTAAAACACGTTTATTAGGTTCAAGGTGTAGTGTTTTGATGAAGTGTGTATTTGACCGTGAATAATTAGTTGAGCGATAACTAGGTCATCTTCGAATATAGCTTTTATAAACATTTTTTTTTTCAAGTAGGGTAAACTAAGACTACCATAAATCATCTCTAAGATTATGAGTTTTGTCTTCTTGCACAGTTAGTAACGCACACGTCTAATCTAATTCTAAATGTTAGCAGTCGAAATTCTATCATGCAGAATATTTTAATTAGCTTCCACAAATAAAGAGGGCGTTACTTCTCTTTTTCTTTTACGAATTCCTCTTACCCAATTATGTTAAAAGCGTAAAAATGAATTCAGTATTCTATTTTATTGAAGAAATCTTATACTTAAAAACATCTTACAGGTTTTATTTACAACATTTCCTTCAAAATCCAGCGCTCATAAACGTACTTCTACAATAATGTGATTTCTTTTTAAAACGTAATGACTTGGGCCTGGCATGGCCCAGCGCGTAAGGCGTGCGACTCGTAATCCGCGGGTTCGCGCCCGCGTCGCGCTAAACATGCTCGCCCTCCCAGCCGTGGGGCGTATAATGTGACGGTCAATCCCACTATTCATTGGTAAAAGAGTAGCCCAAGAGTTGACGGTGGGTGGTGATGACTAGCTGCCTTCCCTCTAGTCTTACACTGCTAAATTAGGGACGGCTGGCACAGATAGCCCTCGAGTAGCTTTGTGCGAAATTCCAAAACAAACGTAATGACTTTTTTCTTCAGTATATTGGCATTATGAAAAATTACGTACAACTTTGAAAAGCCAGAATTATTATACTCGTGTGAAGTGACGTTTCGATTAAATTTTTTTTATCAGGTTTCACGTCAGTCGTGAGGCTTAACTTCAGAGCTATTTTGCTAATATACATCTATACCTTGAAATCAGTTTATGTAAGAACAAACAGTCATACAACCACTTGTTAATTTATTGTTATGATTGATGAATAATGCTAGTTGCAAACTTGATTTGATTTGATATATTTTACATACTCAATCTAGATGGCGCTCCAAGGTAAAACTGTCATTAAACACAAATTAGCGCTTATGGTCAAAACCAAAAGAGAAAAATACAAGAAAAATAGTGAAATTTAATGTTAAAAGCTAATTCAGTAAAAAGCCTGCTCCTTTTTACTGTTAGTTCGATAATCTCGCAAGCTTTATAATATCACAGATTTCTTGGAGAGCGAAAGACTGCTAATGTCTTTAAAACTACCATAGTACTTTGACTCAGTGCAGCGTAAATAATAAAGTATGGGCTTAAACAATATGTAATTATGTCCATTGTGTTTTAGGAAATAAACTTATGAAAATGTTTAACTAAGAATGAATGTTTTAATATTAACAAATTATTTTGCTTATCTTTAAGTCAATATTTAATCTAATAAATGTTAGGTTCAATGGAGAAGTCAACAAAAAAGAATAAAACATATATCAAACCTTTTGTATAATTTCTCAGCATCTTCAATAAACTTTAGAGAACGGAGTGTTCTTGCAGCGTTAAGCAGCGCTACCGTGTGGTTAGGATGAATCTGAACAGCACGTCGATAGAACTCCACTGCTTCGTTTACACGCCCTGAAAATAAATGTTTATATAGTAATTCAAACATATATATAAAATAACCAAACTAGGTTATCAACTAATATCAATATACATACATATATATATATATATACGATTTTAACTCACAAACAAGTCAAAACAAAAATAACTTAAACAGAAATGCTGCTTCAATTGAAAAGATCCCAAGGTACAAGCTACAATGTGGGATTATAAAATGTACTCTAAGTTTTGTAGGTGGCTGAAAAAAAGCAGAGCCCACATAGCGGTGGAGATACACCGTCTATCAGTTTTAACCTCCATTCGCAAGTCTCACATAAGAAATAAAGAATAGCAATAGATACAGAATTATACATTATAAATTGAAATATAAACAGAAATTAGGAGAGCGATAATAAAGTTGAAAACTTACCCTTTGAAGCTGGCCTACCAGCCCCAAATATTACGGACTGAGTAAATTAATACCTCGTATATTATCGGAAGAGGTTTTAAATATGTCAGTAAAACTCTGATTTATAGCACATACCATTTGATAAAAGTAGTTCTTTACCTAGTTATCAGTAATCAAATTATTGGGTGGGTTTCCTTCTACTCTTTGTTGTGTAATTATGCAAAAATAGACGTGAGCTTCTTACTTATGGATTAAAATATCTCCTAAGTAACAAACAAACAAATCCTAGAATGTCCTTACCCAGATTCTGAATAAATACACCATAATTATTAAGAGCGTCAACATTGTCAGGACTGAGACTGAGCGCCACCAGATGGAGCTTTTCCGCTTCATTAACGTAACCAAAGACAGCATATAGAGAAGCAAGAGCCGAATATGCCTCTGCAAAGCCTGGATCGATGTCAATAGCTCTTTTTAAAAATATTTCTGCTGTTTCTTTCTTATCCTGTTTGCTGAAATCAAAACGGACGATAATAAAACTTCAAGTTCGATTAATTAAAACTTTCTCTTGACAAAAGTTGTTACAATATTAAAACCTCTTTCTAACTGTCTTAACTGATTTACGAATTATTTACATGTAAAACAAATCACATAGGTTTATTTCTTCAATGACACTGCTAAAACGTTTATAGATATAATCCACTAAAACGCTAAAACTTATCAAAGTATAGTCTATGACACTTAAAACTTCCCTAAATATAATCTATAACACTGCTTAAAATTTCCTAATTATAAGCCACGAAACTATTCAAACTTCTGTAAATGTAATCAATGCTGTTGCTATAATTTCCTAAATATAATCCATAACACTGCTAAAGCTTTCCTGAATATAATCTATGACCATACTAAAACTTTCCTAAATATAATCTATGAAACACTTAAAATACCAGGTAAACGTGATAATCTCTTGAGTAATTTCGTAACGCCGTGCAAGATTGTGTATTTGTAACGCAATGTAATGTTGTGTATTCGTAACCCAATGTAAGATTGTGTACTTGTAACGCAATGTAATGTTCTGTATTCATAACTCAATGTAAGGTCGTGGCTGTATATTGTACTGTAATTCAAGGTAGTTTTGTTACTATTAATTATATTAATTAATTATATGCACCACTTAATTTTTTAATTACCTTTTGCTTATTTCAAGAAACCCACTTGTTAACCTGAAGATGACCTAAGAAGGTCGAAACGTTGTTATGTACTTTATTTTAATTAAAGTTTTAATACCCATACCAGCCGTCTTTGTTTATGGTTAGTTGTTCTGTTATATATTAACATCGTACCTGTATAAGTTGCCAAGATTAAAGTAGGCTCTAGCGTGAAGAGGGTTAACAGAAATGGTGACTTGAAAATGGTGCTCTGCTTCTCTGGGATCGGTTAGAAGTGTCCCCAGGTTGTTGTGAGCACTGGCGTAGTCAGGCCACAAACTGGAAACGTTTGAAACAAGAATTTATCAACAGCCCTTTAAATCTTTGGTCTGATAGTTTTCTCCATAAAAACCTGAATATTTACTTCTAATAAATGTAATTATTTAATAGACAATGTGACGTATATAAAACAGTACCTTTATTATATAGGAAATAACAAAACTTGACTTTCATTGAAGTCTTTAGTATTAGTCGCTCCTCTCAGGAACAAATAAAAACACATGTTTAACAAGACTCGTGTCCACAAGGACTTTAATATACGACGTTATTCTGTCATAAAGACACTTCCTCTAAGTGAGTCGAGACTACATTTTAGACTACATAAAAGAGTTGTGGATTACTAACTTAAGCCTCGTTTACAGTTGGAAATTATTTATGATAAAGTACATTATTAAAAGGTGGACTGGAACACGGTGCACTTAACTAGAAATAAATAAAACGTTCGTGAACTCCAGTAAAGTTTTCAAGTAATGTTGCATTTGATCGAAGGTTTGGCTTTCCACCTTCTTTAATACCATTGTTCTGGGTTTACCTCTTTCATCAATACCATTGTTCCAAGTTTACCTCTTTCATCAATACCATTGTTCCAAGTTTACCTCTTTCATCAATACCATTGTTCCAAGTTTACTCTTTCATCAATACCATTGTTCCAAGTTTACCTCTTTCATCAATACCATTGTTCTAAGTTTACCTCTTTCATCAATACCATTGTTTCTGATTTTTGTCTTCATCAGTACTATTGTTTCTGATATCCACCTTCTTTAATACCATTGTTCCAAGTTTGCCTCTTTCATCAATACCATTGTTTCTGATTTTAGTCTTCATGAGTACTATTGTTTCTGATTTTTGTCTTTATCAGTACTATTGTTTCTGGTATCCACCTTCATCAGAACCATTTTTCTGGATTTACGTCTTCATCAATATCATTGTTTCGGATTTTTGTCTTCATCAGTACTATTGTTTCTGGTATTCACCTTCATCAGTACCATTGTTCTGGGTTTCCAACTTCATCAGTACCATTGTTCTGGGTTTCCACCTTCATAAGTATCATTGTTTCGGGTTTCCACCTTCATCAGTACCATTGACAGGGTTTACGTCTTCATCAGTACCATTGTTTCGAGTTTCCCCTTTCATCAATACCTTTGTTCCGGGTTTACGTCTTCACCGGGAGTATATAAAGGCGAGCAAATAAAACAACATGAAAAGTTCTCTGAAACTTATGGTCGTTGTACTTATTCATAAAAACGTTATAATCTGCGAAATTCATGCATATCTCTAATGATGGTTACTACATTTCTCTCAATGAAATAATGAATATTACATCCAGTGTAGAAAGTATAAGAATGTGGCTTGTAATAGATTATGGTTAATAATAACAATAAAAGTATATGTAATATTATTTCTCTGTTTTTAAATTCGTGCAAAGCTACATGAGGGCTGTACGCGCTAGCCATCTCTAATTTAGCAACGTAAGACTAGAGGGAGGAGAGCTAGTCATCACCACCCACCGCGAACTCTTAGGCTACTCTTTTACCAATGAATAATGGGATTGACACTAACATTATAACCACCACACGGTTGATAGATCGAGCATGTTTGGTGTGACACATGTTTGGATTACAAGTCGACTGCTTTAACCACCGGGCCATGCCTGTAATATGTATAGTACAAGAGCTATAAACCTTTCTGTGCAGCAGAACGTGCCCTAATGGATAGTGTACTATGTATCTTAATTCGAGTTCATGTGTTACGTTCGGTTACCGCAAAATCACATTCCACCCTTTAAAGTCGTGATTACTTTATTATACTGAGTGTGGAATTCCATTGTCAAGTTACACGAAAGTAGTCCATCAGTTGGCGGTGGGTGTTGTAGATTAATTTGAAAATAGGTCTAAAACAAAAACAGAATACCTGAGAGCAATCCTGTAGTGTTTAATGGCCAGCTCCGTGTTTCCCAGGTCCTTCTGTAAGTTGGCGTAGTTGTAGTGGACCTTGGCATTCTGAGGAACGCTTTCGAGCCCCGATCTACTCACGAAAAACATTTATTTTAAAACATGTGTAAAAGTTCATCCATAGCGCTCTTAAGAACCAGTGGTATCATGTAACGCGTTAAGAAAATAAAGTCCTTACCACAATCAGGAGAGATTCAATAGAAAAAGTTCGTACACTGAGATACACACTTAGTGCCTTATAAACACACATAAATACAATTCTTCAATATGGCTGTATACCAACCAATAGCTGGCATCATGTCACATATCGAAGGATACTAAATTATAGGAATTACATTTATTTATAGGAAACATTAAAAGTTAAAAAATAAGAAGGATTTAGACATGTCGGATAAAATGAGTTAAGTAACACTATGACGGTTAAATTCATTTTATAAGAATTTTGCATGACCCACGATAAGAACTCTTAAATAAACATATAATAATGTTAACATTATATTACCAGTCGTTCGATGGTGCATTTCAAAGTGCGATATATTTTATGTTTTATCTTATATTAATATTACAGTGAAAATGTTGATGTTTCTTATTCTGATTATTCTTAGGTGATTAGGAATTCCAGTAAACATTAAACTTATCGGTAAAAATATTGGAAACTATAAAACACTTAATCAATTATTGATTAAAAAGTTTATTATGTAGTCATCACACCGATTGATTTTTACTGTAACTGACATTTATTACACTATTCATAGTTCACTACATGTACAACATATTATAACTGTTCATTTATCTCTTAATAACTACTTTCACTACATAATGTCTAGATATTAAAATTACAAATAGACGATATCCTTATAACTGTTTAAATATTCAGGTTACAAATAGATGGTATCATTATAAATTCAAATATTCAGGTTACAAATAGATGATATCATTATAACTTCAAATATTCAGGTTACAAATAGATGATACCATTATAACTGCTTAAATATTCAGGTTACAATAGATGATACCATTATAACTGTTTAAATATTCAGGTTACAATAGATGATACCATTATAACTGTTTAAATATTCAGGTTACAATAGATGATACCATTATAACTGTTTAAATATTCAGGTTACAAGTAGTTGATACCATTATAACTTTTCAAATATTCAGGTTACAAATAGATGATATCATTATAACTTCAAATATTCAGGTTACAAATGGATGATATCCTTATAACTTCAAATATTCAGGTTACAAATAGATGATACCATTATAACTGTTTAAATATTCAGGTTACAAATAGATGATACCATTATAACTTTCAAATATTCAGGTTACAAATAGATGATATCATTATAACTTTTCAAATATTCAGGTTACAAATAGATGATATCATTATAACTTTTCAAATATTCAGGTTACAAATAGATGATACCATTATAACTTTTCAAGTATTCAGGTTACAAATAGATGATACCATTATAACTTTTCAAATATATAGGTCACAACAGATGATATTAGTTTAATTATTCAGGCTATCAAAGCTGATAATGTCATCTCCGTATCTCGGTTGTTTCCGGTATTGTTTGATTGAACGCCATAATCTGTTAAAATAACCGTGCACCGTATAGAACAACGGCTCGTGAACTACATTGTCTAATTCATCGAAATAAGAAGAGACTATAAAATTGTTGTCAATGGACAGCCTTAAGACCAGTTATCCGTCTTAGTTTTTAATGCGAACCAAATCTTATTGAAAACTTACATAATAAATGAAACCAACGCTTGAGAGCCCGTGTGATAAAACACTTCCTTCGTTAAGCGTGCGTGTTTTCTAGAGTTATTCACTCGGAGCTTGGAAGAGATGTTATTGATAAAAGGTGTTGTTTATAATCTATGATGCAGAAACCATATATCAAGCACAAACTTTCTCAAAATGGTCAAGGAACGAAAAACATTTTACACTGAACTAGAGCTCAATATGTTAATCAGTTGATTTTAACGCTGTAATTTCATAGACTTATCGCTGGCCCAAAAAGTAATTGCTTTTCATGCTTTCAAGATTCTGTTGGGTCTTTGATAATACATAAGTCTCTCAAAAATATAAAATAATTGTTATTGTAATAAGTAAAAGTAATTATTACTGTGTATTTTACAGAGAAAACAGTAATTTCACACTCTGTATTACTCAGTTATTTGTACTGAATTGACAAAAATAAAATTACTTAGTATTGTACAATCTCAGACCTACCACAACTGAACAGTATAAACAAGTGCCAGTAATTATACAATGTTAGACCATATCGGTACTGAATAGTATAAACACGTGCCAGTAATTATACAATGTTAGACCATATCGGTACTGAACAGTATAAACAAGTGCCAGTAATTATACAATGTTAGACTCTATCGGTACTGAATAGTATAAACACGTGCTAGTAAACACAATGCTAGTAATTATACAATGTTAGACCCTATCGATACTGAATAGTAGACCATAAAACGTGCCAGTAATTATACAATGTTAGACTCTATCGGTACTGAACGTGCTAGTAATTAACAATGTTAGACACGTGCTAGTAATTATACAATGTTAGACCATATCGGTACTGAACAGTATAAACAAGTGCCAGTAATTATATAATGTTAGACTCTATCGGTACTGAATAGTATAAATACGTGCTAGTAATTATACAATGTCAGACCATATCGGTACTGAACAGTATAAACAAGTGCCAGTAATTATACAATGTTAGACCCTATCGGTACTGAATAGTATAAACAAGTGCCAGTAATTATACAATGTTAGACCCTATCGGTACTGAATAGTATAAACACATGCGAGTAATTATACAATGTTAGACTCTATCAGAACTGGACAAAATAAACGCGTGTCAGTAATTATACAATATTAGACCCTATCGGTACTGAACAGTATAAACATGTGTCAATAATTCGAGGGTTAATTTTTTCTTTAGATATAAGAATATTTTGTATCTTTTTATATCTAGATGGAGACAGTTTTATGTTATTAATAATTGTGCATTTATTATTGGATATAATAAATGAATACATATTAAACCAATATTAACTGAATTTTTCCACATAACCTAAACTGTGTGTCACGACATGTATTCCTTTTCTGAATTTTCACCAAAATTACGGTCTCACAGACAACACTAAGAGAATTAGTCTTAATTTTTGAGACAAGCTGAATCCTGTTTTAATAAGTTTAGGTTAATTAATGTTGATAAAAAAAAATACGATGTTTCGGTAAGGTCTTACTTGAAGATAGTTTAAAATAATTTGGATAAGAAATAAGACGTTTCTGTAATACGATATAATGATAAGATCTTACTTGAAGATAGTTTAGAATGATTTTGTTAAGAAATAAGACATTTTGGTAAGGTCTTACTTGAAGATAGTTTAGAATGATTTTGTTATGAAATAAGACATTTTGGTAAGGTCTTACTTGAAGATAGTTTAGAATGATTTTGTTAAGAAATAAGACATTTTAGTAAGATCTTACTTGAAAATAGTTTAGAATGATTTTGTTAAGAAATAAGACATTTTGGTAAGGTCTTACTTGAAGATAGTTTAGAATGATTTTGTTAAGAAATAAGACATTTTGGTAAGGTCTTACTTGAAGATAGTTTAGAATGATTTTGTTAAGAAATAAGACATTTTAGTAAGATCTTACTTGAAAATAGTTTAGAATGATTTTGTTAAGAAATAAGACATTTTGGTAAGGTCTTACTTGAAGATAGTTCAGAATGATTTTGTTAAGAAATAAGACATTTTGGTAAGGTCTTACTTGAAGATAGTTTAGAATGATTTTGTTAAGAAATAAGACATTTTGGTAAGGTCTTACTTGAAGATAGTTCAGAATGATTTTGTTAAGAAATAAGACATTTTGGTAAGGTCTTACTTGAAGATAGTTTAAAATGATTTTGTTAAGAAATAAGACATTTTGGTAATGTCTTACTTGAAGATAGTTTAGAATGATTTTGTTAAGAAATACGACATTTTAGTAAGATCTTAGTTGAAGATAGTTCAGAATGATTTTGTTAAGAAATAAGACATTTTAGTAAGGTCTTACTTGAAGATAGTTTAGAATGATTTTGTTAAGAAATAAGACATTTTGGTAAGGTCTTACTTGAAGATAGTTTAGAATGATTTTGTTAAGAAATAAGACATTTTGGTAAGGTCTTACTTGAAGATAGTTTAAAATGATTTTGTTAAGAAATAAGACATTTTGGTAATGTCTTACTTGAAGATAGTTTAGAATGATTTTGTTAAGAAATAAGACATTTTAGTAAGATCTTACTTGAAAATAGTTTAGAATGATTTTGTTAAGAAATAAGACATTTTGGTAAGGTCTTACTTGAAGATAGTTCAGAATGATTTTGTTAAGAAATAAGACATTTTGGTAAGGTCTTACTTGAAGATAGTTTAGAATGATTTTGTTAAGAAATAAGACATTTTGGTAAGGTCTTACTTGAAGATAGTTCAGAATGATTTTGTTAAGAAATAAGACATTTTGGTAAGGTCTTACTTGAAGATAGTTTAAAATGATTTTGTTAAGAAATAAGACATTTTGGTAATGTCTTACTTGAAGATAGTTTAGAATGATTTTGTTAAGAAATACGACATTTTAGTAAGATCTTAGTTGAAGATAGTTCAGAATGATTTTGTTAAGAAATAAGACATTTTGGTAAGGTCTTACTTGAAGATAGTTCAGAATGATTTTGTTAAGAAATAAGACATTTTGGTAAGGTCTTACTTGAAGATAGTTTAGAATGATTTTGTTAAGAAATAAGACATTTTGGTAAGGTCTTACTTGAAGATAGTTTAGAATGATTTTGTTAAGAAATAAGACATTTTGGTTAGGTCTTACTTGAAGATAGTTTAGAATGATTTTGTTAAGAAATAAGACATTTTAGTAAGATCTTACTTGAAAATAGTTTAGAATGATTTTGTTAAGAAATAAGACATTTTGGTAAGGTCTTACTTGAAGATAGTTTAGAATGATTTTGTTAAGAAATAAGACATTTTGGTAAGGTCTTACTTGAAGATAGTTTAGAATGATTTTGTTAAGAAATACGACATTTTAGTAAGATCTTAGTTGAAGATAGTTCAGAATGATTTTGTTAAGAAATAAGACATTTTGGTAAGGTCTTACTTGAAGATAGTTCAGAATGATTTTGTTAAGAAATAAGACATTTTGGTAAGGTCTTACTTGAAGATAGTTTAGAATGATTTTGTTAAGAAATAAGACATTTTGGTAAGATCTTACTTGAAGATAGTTTAGAATGATTTTGTTAAGAAATAAGACATTTTAGTAAGATCTTACTTGAAGATAGTTTAGAATGATTTTGTTAAGAAATAAGACATTTTTGTAAGGTCTTACTTGAAGATAGTTTAGAATGATTTTGTTAAGAAATAAGACATTTTGGTAAGGTCTTACTTGAAGATGATTTAGAATGATTTTGTTAAGAAATAAGACATTTTGGTAAGGTCTTACTTGAAGATAGTTTCTCTGGATTGCCACACTGTGTTACGTCGCAGCGTCCACAACATGAAGACAGTAATCAAGATGAACGAGCTACTCCGACAAATCCATGTTGCTTTAGGACTCCAGTCTCTTAACTTTTGTAATCCATGTGTAACAAGTATATATAGACCTGCACTGTATTCCGGCAAAGTCAGGAAAACAAACAAGAAACTTCTGAAATATTTTTCAAGTCTAACACAAAAAGATGTCACAACTAACCCAACAAATGCTCAAAATAATTATTTTATTAACTAATGCATTTTCATTATATTAAACTTTTTTGTGTGTTATCTTTGAGAAACACTTTTAGGAAATAACTTTATGCATAAACGCATTGAATATATATTTTTTTAATTATGTGAATATTGTTTCATGTAATACTTTGAGCCAATCATGCTTCACCTTATGAATAAAGCATTTTAATATCGAGCTAATTATTTTTATCCTTTTGTGTATAATTTTTGAAGTCGAATCAATCATGTTTATCCTATTGAATACAGCATTTCAAGTATCCGCTCATGTTTGTTGTTTTGAACATTGCATTTTGAAACAGCCAATAATGTTTATCCTTTTACATATATCATTTTAAAACAGCCAATTATGTTTATTGTTTTGAATACAGAATTTTAAGGTAGTCAATTATGTTTATCCTTTTAAATTATAGCATTTTAAAGTAGAACCAGTCATGTTTATCCATAGCATTCTAAAATCAGTTTGCCATTGAACAATGAGTGTAAAACCATCAACTGACGAAAATATAACTTATCAGATTTATAGCAACTCTATATATGTAAAAAAAACGGCTGGTGTGCGTTTATAAATTTTTTTATCCAGAGGAGCGAACAACGTTTCGACCTTCTTCGGTCATCGTCAGGTTCACAAAAATGTTCTCAACCCAAACGAGCCGTTTTTACATATATATTTTCTCTACAAGTGGGTTTTCTCGTCATCACTGATTATAGCAACTCTATAAATAAATAGTTAAATTAATACCCAACAAACATACTTCTATTATGTACTTGTCTCTAGGAATATGCTCTGTAAAAATAATATAATATTAGCATTAAAGTATATGTTTTATTCTTATAACTACAGTGAGGATACTTATATTTAATACGGTATTGAAACAATACAATATTTAGTTACATACAGCTTGAAACTTTTACTGTTGGTGTTAATAAAGATATTTTCGTACTTTTTCTGGTTACCCAAAAACGTGAGGTTTAACGAACACAAACAAAATGTTTCTCTGTTTACGTAGGAAACATTGTGTTTTGGTACCAGTATGTTGTGAAACTTACAGACACTTAAAATATTATAACTTATAGAAACTTAACAGATTATGACTTACAGAAACCTAATGACTTATAAATACTTAGATTATAACTTACAGAAACCTAATGACTTACAGAAACCTAATGACTTACAGACACTTAATAGATTATAACTTATAGAAACATAGACTCTTAACAGATTATAACTTATAGAAACATAGACTCTTAACAGATTATAACTTATAGAAACCTAATAACTTATAGATACTTAACAGATCGTAACTTCTGTGTTACCGACTATCCGGTTAAGGATTAATTTCATAGAATCATAATGACTTGTAACTTTGTCTTACATGTTAGTTTTGAAACATGAGAAACTAGCGTTAATATAATTTATCACACATTCATTCTGTATCCACACAAAACCTAAATGTACTTGTGTTAACGTTTCGCTTCTGGATACTTGAAGTACGTTCCACAAACGTTAGTGTTAACAACTAATTAAAAACATCTGTCAGCATAGAACATATACTTCATAACAGTAGCAAGCTAAGACGAATAGACAAGTACTAATATGATAGACGAAAAAAAAATAGGATTTTACGCCACCTGTTGGTAGACTTCGAAATTCCCCTAGAATAAGGCTAAACTAAAAATGTTTGCATTTATAGCATAATTTAAACTTGTTTTTAGTATTTCAAGCTAAAGAGATACTTGAATTATCATGTGATAAAACGAATGTATAAACACACTTCTTCTTATGTAGTCTTGTCTTGAGATTAAACGATGTATAGACACACCCCTTCATATATTGTCATAAGATTAAACAAGGTATAACCATACCTTTTCTTATGTACTCTTGTCATAAGTTTAAACGATGTGTAAACACACCCTTTCTTATGTAGTCTTGTCATGAGATTAAACGATATATAAACACACCTCTTCTTACGTAGTGTTATTTAATCCTACATCTGTTTTGTTTCTAGTGGAGTTCTATTACGACAAGCTCTTTTGGTTTTATTATATTTAATTGTTAGCTAGAAGTATCGCAGAAATACAAAGAAAAATGTACATATTAATGTTGAAATACTCTATCGTCAAATATAACAATAACAAAGTTTATAGCACCTGTTACGGCTGTTTAGCAATCAATTATAAATCACAAATAATAATGGACGCAATTTCTGTGAAACGTATAAAGGTGTACAAAACAGGTGTTTACTGATAAAAGTTAAAACTAAAGCTATACAATCACAAACACAGAAGTTAATACTAAAGCTACCAATCACAAACACAGAAGTTAATACTAAAGCTACCAATCACAAACACAGAAGTTAATACTAAAGCTAACCAGTCACAAACACAGAAGTTAATACTAAAGCTACCAATCACAAACACAGAAGTTAATACTAAAGCTAACCAGTCACAAACACAGAAGTTAATACTAAAGCTACCAATCACAAACACAGAAGTTAATACTAAAGCTAACCAGTCACAAAACACAGAAGTTAATACTAAAGCTATACAATCACAAACACAGAAGTTAATACTAAAGCTACCAATCACAAACACAGAAGTTAATACTAAACCTACCAATCACAAAAACAGAAGTTAATACTAAAGCTACCCAATCACAAACACAGAAGTTAATACTAAAGCTACCAATCACAAACACAGAAGTTAACACTAAAGCTAACCAATCACAAACACAGAAGTTAATACTAAAGCTACCAATCACAAACACAGAAGTTAATACTAAACCTACCAATCACAAAACAGAAGTTAATACTAAAGCTACCCAATCACAAACACAGAAGTTAATACTAAAGCTACCAATCACAAACACAGAAGTTAACACTAAAGCTAACCAATCACAAACACAGAAGTTAATACTAAAGCTATACAATCACAAATACAGAAGTTAACACTAAAGCTAACCCATCACAAACACAGAAGTTAACACTAAAGCCACACAATCACGAACACAGAAGTTAATACTAAAGCTACCAATCACAAACACAGAAGTTAACACTAAAGCTAACCAATCACAAACACATAAGAAAAATATTGATAACTTCATTAGGATTTTCTCTAAACCAAATCAAAGATTAAAAATAGTTAGACTTATACTGAGACAATAGAATCTGTTTAACATAAAATAAAAAATAAGTAAATTACAGGTATACAGGATAAAGAAAGAAAAATTAAGACAATATGAAATATTATGGACAAAGTGCGAAACATACTGATGTTAGAAACATTAGAATATGGTGATGATCAACTTGGGTAAAATATAGAAATATAAATTAAAGAAAATTTATAAACATCATGAGCACATAAAGATTACACACAGGAAATGGAAGGAATCTGACTTGGATTTATCAGTAGAGAAAGAACTACTTTCTTATAAAGTAATCACTTTTCTACCATCACTCACTTGACAATGTTGATTTGGATTCATCAGTAGTGGTAGAACTATTTTCTTATTAAATAATCAATGTTGTACCATGACTCATCTCAGAATGTTGATTTGGATTTATCACTAGTTAGAGAACCACTTTCTTATTAAATAATCACTTTTGTAGCATCACTCACCTGAGAATTTTGACTTGGATTTATCAGTAGAGAGAGAATTATTTTATTTCTGAATACTCACTGTTCTGCCATCACTCACCTGAGAATGTTTATTTGGATTTATCAGTAGTGAGAAAAATACTTTCTTAATAAGTAATCACTGTTCTACCATGACTCATCTCAGAATGTTGATTTGGATTTATCAGTAGTTAGAGAACCACTTTCTTATTAAATAATCAATATTGTACCATCACTCACCAGAAAATGTTCTTTCGATTTCTCTGTAGTGAGAGAACTTTATTCTTATTAAATAATCACTGTTGTACCCTCACTCACCTGAGAATGTTGATTTGGATTTATCAGTAATGATAGAACTACTTTCTTATTAAATAATCAATGTTGTACCATCACTCACCTTAGGATGTTGATTTACATGTATCCGTAGTAAGAGAACTACTTTCTTATTAAATAATTATTGTTGTCCCATCATTCACTTGAAAATCTTGATTTGGATTTGTCAGTGGTGAGAAAACTACATTCTTATTAAATAATCACTGTTTTAAC
This sequence comes from Tachypleus tridentatus, assembly GCF_004210375.1. Lineage (NCBI taxonomy): Eukaryota > Metazoa > Arthropoda > Merostomata > Xiphosura > Limulidae > Tachypleus > Tachypleus tridentatus. Next base: position 4,203,353 of record NC_134837.1, on the reverse strand, counting down.
CTCACTCACTTGAAAATATTGATTTTGATTCATCAGTAGTGATATAACTACTTTCTTATTAAATATTCACTGTTGTACCATTACTCACTTAAGAATATTGATTTCGATTTATTTCTAATGAGAGAACTACTTTCTCATTAAATAATCATTGTTGTACCATCACTCACCTGAGAATATTGATTTGGATTTATCTTTAAAGAGAAACCTACTTGCTTATTAAATAATCACTGTAGTACCATCACTCGCCTGAGAATGTAGATTTGGATTTATCAGTAGTTAGAAAACTACTTTCTTATTAAATAACCACTGTTGTTACATTACTCACTTGAAAATGTTTATTTGGATTTATCTGCGGTGAGAAAACTACTTTCTTATTAAATAATCTCTGTTGTACCATCATTCATCTGAGAATGTTGATTTGGATTTATCACTACGTAGAGAGCTAGCTAGTTTCTTATTAAGAATTATTTTGTTTTTGAATCACCGTTGTACCATTACTCACCTGAGAATGTTGATTTGGATTTATCGTAGTGAGAGAACTACTTTCTTATTAAATAATCACTGTTGTACAAATCACTCATCTGAGAATGTTGATTTGGATTTATCCGTAGTGAGATAACTACTATCTTGTAAAATAATCACTGTTGTACTATTACTCAACTAAGAATTTTGATTTGGATTCATCAGTAGAGAGAGAAGTACTTTGTTATTAAGTAATCATTGTTGGTTGTACCATCACTCACCAGAGAATGTTGATTTGGATATATCTGAAGTGAGATAACTACTTTCTTATCAAATAATCACTTTTTTACCATAACTTACCTCAAAATGTTGTTTTGGATTTATCTGTAGTGAGAGATCTACTTTCTTATTAAATAATCACCGTTGTACCATCACTCACCTGAAAGTGTTGATTTGGATTTATCTATAGTGAGAGAACTACTTTCTTATTAAATAGTCAATATTGTACCCTCTCTCACTTGAGAATGTTGATTTGAATTCGATAGTAGGAGAAAACTACTTTCTTATTAAATAATCACTATTGTACCATCACTCAACTGAGAATGTTGAATTGGATTTGTCAGTAGAGAAAGAACTACTTTGTTATTAAGTAATCACTGTTGTACCATCACTCACTTGAGGATGTTGATTTGAATTTACCAGTAGTGAGAAAACTACTTTCTATTAAATAATCAAAGTTGTATCATCATTCACTTGAGAATGTTAATTTGGATTTATCGGTAGTGATAGAGCTACATTCTTTTTAAATAATCATTGTTGTACCAGCACATATCTGAAATATTGATTTGGATTTATCCGTAGTGAGGGAACTACTTTCTTATTAAATATTTACTGTTCTGCCATTTCTATTTTGAAAATGTTAATTTGCATTTATCAGAAGTTAGAGAACTACTTTCTTATTAAATAGTCAATGTTGTAACATCTCTCACCTGAGAATGTTGATTTGAATTCGTCAGTAGTGAGAAAACTACTTTCTTATTAAATAATCATTATTGTACCATCACTCAACTGAGAATGGTGATTCGGATTTATCAGTAGTGAGGGAATTACTTTCTTATTAAATAATCACTGTTATACCAATTACTAACCTGAGAATGTTGATTTGGATTCATAAGTAGTTAGAAAACTACTTTCTTATTGAATAATCACTGTTGTATCATCATTCACTTAAGAATGTTAATTTGGATTTATCGGTAGTGATAGAGCTACATTCTTATTAAATAATCACTGTTGTACCAGCACATATCTGAAATGTTGATTTGGATTTATCCGTAGTGAGGGAACTACTTTCTTATTAAATTATCAGTGTTATACCATCACTCACCTGAAAATGTTGATTTGGAGTTATCAGTGGTGAGAGAATTACATTCGTATCAAATAATCTCTGTTGTACCATCACTCACCTGAGAATGTTGATTTGCATTTTCTATAGTGATAAAACTACTTTGTTATTAAATAATCACTGTTCTACCATCATTCACCTGAGAATGTTGATTTGGATTTATCCGTAGTGAGAGAACTACTTTCTTATTAAATATTCACTGTTGCACCATCATTCACCTGAGAATGTTGATTTGGATTTATCTGTAGTGAGAAAACTACTTTTTTTTGAAATAAAACTGTTATATCATCACTCAACTGAGAATGTTGATTTGGATTTATCAATAGTAAAAAAAACTACTTATTAAATTATCAGTGTTATACCATCACTCACCTGAGAATGTTGATTTCGATTTATCACTACAGAGGGAGCTAGCTACTTTCTTATTAAAGAATCACCGTTGTACCATCACTCACCTGAGAAAGTTGATTTGGATTTATCACTACTGAGAGAGCCAGCTACTTTCTTATTAAATAATCACTGTTGTACCATCACTCGCCTGAGAATGTAGATTTTCATGTATCCGTAGTGAAATAACTAATTTCTGCTTAAATAATTATTGTTGTACAATCATTCACCTGAAAATGTTCATTTGGATTTATCAGAAGTGATAGAACTACTTTCTTATTAAATAATTGCTGTTGTACCATTACTCACTTCAAGATGTTCATTTGGATTTATCTGCAAAGAAAAAACTAGTTTCTTGTAAAATAGTCACCGTTGTACCATCACTCAACTGAGAATTTTGATTTGGATTCATCTGCAGTGAGAGAACGACTTTTTCATCAAATAATCACTGTTCTATCATCACCCACCTGAGAATGTTGATTTGGATTTATCATTAGAGAGAGAACTACTTTTTATTAAATATTCACTGTTGTTCCATTACTGACCTGAGAATGTTGATTTCGATTAACCTGTAGTGACAGAACTAAATTCTCATTAAATAATCATTGTTGTACCATCACTCATTGAAAATGCTGACTTGGATTTATCTTTAAAGAAAACTACTTTCTTATTAAATAATCACTGTTGTAATATCACTCACCTCAGAATGTTGATTTGGATTTGTCAGTAGTGAGAGAACTACTTTCTTATTAAATGATCACTGTTGTACCATAACCCACCTGAGAATGTTGATTTGAATTCATCAGAAGTTAGAGAACTACTTTCTTATTAAATAATCACTATTGTACCATCACTCATTTGAGAATGTTGATTTGAAGTCGTCAGTATTGAGAAATCTAGTTTCTTATTAAATATTCACTGTTGTACCATTACTCACCTGAGAATGTTGATTTCGATTTATCTGTAGTGAGAGAACTACTTTGTTATTATATAATCACTGTTGTACCACACTCACCTGAGAATGTTGATTTGGATTTATCCATAGTGAGAGAACTACCTTCTTATTAAATAATCACAGTTTTACCATGACTCAACTGAGAATGATGATTTCAAGTCGTCAGTATTGAGAAATCTACTTTCTTATTAAATAATCACTGTTGTACCATCACTCACCTGAGAATGTTGATTTGGATTTATCCATGAGTGAGAGAACTACTTTCTTATTAAATAATCACTGTTGCACCATCACTCACCTGAGAGTGTTGATATCGATTTGTAAGTAGTGAGAGAACTACTTGCTTATTAAATAATGACTGTTGTACCATCGCTCACCTGAGAATGTTGATTTGGATTTATCAGTAGTGACAGAACTACTTTCTTATTAAATAATCACTATTGTACCATCACTCAACTGAGAATGTTGATTTGGATTCATCAGTTCTTTATAAGAAAGAAGTTATCTTATAAAATAATAACCTTTTCACCATAACTTACCTGAAAATGTTGATTTGAATTTATCTAAAGTGAGAGATCTACTTTCTTGTAAAATAATGACTGTTCTAGAATTACTCACCTGAGAATATTGATTTCGATTTACCTGTAGTGAGAGAACTACATTCTCATTAAATAATCATTGTTGTACCATCACTCATTGACAATGCTCACTTGGATTTATCTTTAAAGAGAAAACTTCTTTCTTATTAAATAATCATTTTTGTACTATCACTCATCTGAAATATCGATTTGGATTTATCCGTAGTGAAAGAACTACTTTGTTATTAAATAATCACTGTTGTAGCATCACTCACCTGAGAATATTGATTTGGATTTATTAGTAGTGAGAGAACTACATTTTATTATATAATCACTGTTGTACAACACTCACCAGGGAATGTTGATTTGGATTTATCTGTAGTAATAGAACTACTTTCTTATTAAATAATCACTGTTGTACCATCACTCACCTGAGAATGTTGATTTGGATTTATCAGTCGTGAGAGAACTACTTTCTTATTAAATAATCACTGTTGTACCATCACTCACCTGAGAATGTTGATTTGGATTTATCAGTAGTGAGAAAACTACTTTGTTATTAAATAATCACTGTTGTTTCGTCACTCACCTGAGTATTTTGATTTTGATTTATCTGTAGTTAGAGAACTGCTTTCTTATTAAATAATGACTGTTGTACCATCATTCACCTGAGAATATTGATTTGGATTTATCAATAGTGAAATAACTATTTATTAAATTATCACTGTTGTACCATCACTCACCTGAGAATGTTGATTTGGATTTATCTTAAGTGAGAGAACTACTTTCTTATTAAATAATCACTGTTGTACCATCACTCACCTGAGAATGTTGATTTGGTTTTGTCAGTAGTGAGAGAATTACTTTCTTATTAAATAATCACTGTTGTACCATATCTCACCTGAGAATGTTGATTTGAATTCGTCAATAGTGAGAGAACTACTTTCTTATTAAATAATCATTATTGTACCATCACTCAACTGAGAATGTTGATTTGGATTCATCAGTAGTATTATAACTACTTTCTTATCAAATAATCACTTTTGTACCATAACTCACCTGAAAATGTTGATTTGAATTTATCTATAGTGAGAGATCTACTTTCTTGTAAAATAATCACTGTTTTAGAATCACTCACCTGAGAATATTGATTTCGATTTACCTATAATGAAAGAACTACATTCTCATTAAATAATCATTGTTCTACCATCACTCACATGAGAATGTTGATTGGATTTATCTTTAAAGAGAAAACTACTTTCTTATTAAATAATCACTGTTGTAATATCATTCACCTGAGAATGTTGATTTGGATTTATCAGTAGTGAGAGAACTACTTTTTTATTAAAAATCACTGTTGTAGCATCACTCACCTGAAAATGTTGATTTGAATTTATCAGTAGTGAGAAAACTACTTTCTTGTTAAATAATCACTGTTGTACTATCACTCACCTGAGAATGTTGATTTGGATTTATCAGTAGTGAGAGAACTATTTTCTTTTAAATAATCATTGTTGTACCACACTCACCTGGGAATGTTGATTTGGATTTATCTGTAGTGAGAGAACTACTTTTTTATTATATGATCCCTGTTGTACCACACTCACCTGGGAATGTTGATTTGGATTTATCAGTAGTGAGAGAACTACTTTCTTTTCAAATAATCATTGTTTTACCATCACTTATCTGAAATATTGATTTGGATTTATCTGTAGTGAGAGAACTACTTTCTTATTAAATAATCACTGTTGTACCATCATTTACCTGAGAATGTTGATTTGGATTTATCTTTGTTATTAAGTAATCACTGTTGTTTCATCACTCACGTGAGTATTTTTGATTTGGATTTATCTGTAGTTAGAGAACTACTTTCTTATTAAATAATCACTGTTGTACCATCACTCACCTGAGAATGTTGATTTGGATTTATCAGTAGTGAGAAAACTACTTTCTTATTAAATAATCACTGTTGTACCATCACTCACCTGAGAATGTTGATTTGGATTCATCAGTAGTGAGAGAACTACTTTCTTATTAAATAATCACTGTTGTACCATCACTCACCTGAGAATGTTGATTTGGATTTATCAGTAGTGAGAGAACTACTTTAAAATAATCACTGTTGTACCATAACTTACCTGAAAATGTTGATTTGATTTATCTGTAGTAGAGAACTACTTTCTTGAAAATAATCAGTGTTATAGACATCACTCACCTGAGAATATTGATTTCGATTTATCTATAGTGAGAGAACTACATTCTTATTAAATAATCATTGTTGTAGCATCACTCACCTGAAATGTTGATTTGGATTTTTCAGTAATGAGAAAACTACTTTCTTATTAAATAATCACTGTTGTACTATCACTCACCTGAGAATGTTGATTTGGATTTATCAGTACTTAGAGCTATTTTCTTTTAAATAATCATTGTTTTACCATCACTTATCTGAAATATTGATTTGGATTTATCTGTAGTGAGAGAACTACTTTCTTATTAAATAATCATTGTTGTACCATCACTCACTTGAAAATGTTCACTTGGATTTATCTTTAAAGAGAAAACTACTTTCTTATTCAATAATCACTGTTGTACCATATTCACCTGGGAATGTTGATTTGGATGTATCTGTTGTGAAAAAACTACTTTCTTATAAAATAATCACTGTTGTACCATCATTCACCTGAGAATGTTGATTTGGATTTATCAATAGTAAAGAACTACTTATTAAATAATCACTGTTGTACCATCACTCACCTGAGTGTGTTGATTTGGATTTATCTGGTAGTGAGAGAACTACTTTCTTATTAAATAATCACTGTTGTAGCATCACTCACCTGAGAATGTTGATTTGGATTTATCAGTATTGAGAGAACTACTTTCTTATTAAATAATCACTGTTGTACCATTTCTCACCTGAGAATGTTTATTTGAATTTATCAGTAGAGAGAAAACTACTTTCTTATAAAATAATGACTGTTCTAGAATCACTCACCTGAGAATGTTGATTTGGATTT